>NW_027660141.1:0-240340 GCF_963210335.1 Falco punctatus | reverse complement strand
CTCCACCAACAGAGCCGGCTGCAGTACCCAAATATATTTCGCTAGATGGCAGCAGCGCTCCACCAAAAGGGGCCGCCTGCAGTACCCAAATATATTTCGCTAGATGGCAGCAGCGCTCCACAAACCGGTCGGCTGCAGTACCCAAGTATATTTCGCTAGATGGCAGCAGCGCTCCACCAACCGGGCGGCTGCAGTACCCAAGTATATTTCGCTAGATGGCAGCAGCGCTCCACCAACCGGGCCGCCTGCAGTACCCAAGTATATGTCGCTA
This sequence comes from Falco punctatus, assembly GCF_963210335.1. Lineage (NCBI taxonomy): Eukaryota > Metazoa > Chordata > Aves > Falconiformes > Falconidae > Falco > Falco punctatus. The sequence goes on along the minus strand of NW_027660141.1, from coordinate 240,069 downwards.
GATGGCAGCAGCGGTCCACCAACAGCGCCGGCTGCAGTACCCAATTACATTTCGCTAGATGGCAGCAGCGCTCCACCAAAAGGGCGGCTGCAGTACCCAATTACATTTCGCTAGATGGCAGCAGCGCTCCACAAAAAGGGCCGGCTGCAGTACCCAAATATATTTCGCTAGATGGCAGCAGCGCTCCACCAACAGGGCCGGTTGCAGTACCCAAGTATATTTCGCTAGATGGCAGCAGCGCTCCACCAAAAGGGCGGCTGCAGTACCCAATTACATTTCGCTAGATGGCAGCAGCGCTCCACCAGAAGGACGGCTGCAGTACCCAACTACATTTCGCTAGATGGCAGCAGCGCTCCACCAACAGGGCCGGCTGCAGTACCCAATTATATTTCGCTAGATGGCAGCAGCGCTCCACCAACCGGGCGGCCGCAGTACCCAAATATATTTCGCTAGATGGCAGCAGCGCTCCACCAACAGCGCCGGCTGCAGTACCCAAGTATATGTCGCTAGATGGCAGCAGCGCTCCACCAACAGGGCGGCTGCAGTACCCAAGTATATTTCGCTAGATGGCAGCAGCGCTCCACCAAAAGGGCGGCTGCAGTACCCAAATATATTTCGCTAGATGGCAGCAGCGCTCCACCAACAGCGCCGGCTGCAGTACCCCAGTATATTTCGCTAGATGGCAGCAGCGCTACACCAAAAGGGCGGCTGCAGTACCCAATTACATTTCGCTAGATGGCAGCAGCGCTCCACCAACAGGGCCGGCTGCAGTACCCAAATATATTTCGCTAGATGGCAGCAGCGCTCCACCAACCGAGCGGCTGCAGTACCCAATTACATTTCGCTAGATGGCAGCAGCGCTCCACCAACAGCGCCGGCTGCAGTACCCAAGTATATTTCGCTAGATGGCAGCAGCGCTCCACCAAAAGGGCGGCTGCAGTACCCAATTACATTTCGCTAGATGGCAGCAGCGCTCCACCAAAAGGGCGGCTGCAGTACCCAAGTATATTTCGCTAGATGGCAGCAGAGCTCCACCAACAGGGACGGCTGCAATACCCAAGTATATTTGGCTAGATGGCAGCAGCGCTCCACCAAAAGGGCGGCTGCAGTACCCAAGTATATTTCGCTAGATGGCAGCAGCGCTCCACCAAAAGGGCGGCTGCAGTACCCAAATATATAGTACTGAGTCTAACCCTAACCCTAAGAGCCTGAGTCTAACACTAACTCTAAGAGCCTGAGTCTAACCCTAACCCTAAGAGCCTGAGTCTAACCCTAACCCTAAGAGCCTGAGTCTAACCCTAACCCGAAGAGCCTGAGTCTAACCCTAACCCTAAGAGCCTGAGTCTAACCCTAACCCTAAGAGCCTGAGTCTAACCCTAACCCTAAGAGCCTGAGTCTAACCCTCACCCTAAGAGCCTGAGTCTAACCCTAACTCTAAGAGCCTGAGTCTAACCCTAACCCTAAGAGCCTGAGTCTAACCCTAACCCGAAGAGCCTGAGTCTAACCCTAACCCTAAGAGCCTGAGTCTAACCCTAACCCTAAGAGCCTGAGTCTAACCCTAACCCTAAGAGCCTGAGTCTAACCCTAACCCTACGAGTCTAACCCTAACCCTAACCCTAACCCTAACAGTCTAACCCTAACCCTAACCCTAAGAGCCTGAGTCTAACCCTAACCCTACGAGTCTAACCCTAACCCTAACCCTAACCCTAACAGTCTAACCCTAACCCTAACCCTAACCCTAACCCTAACCCTAAGAGCCTAACCCTAACCCTAACCCTAAGAGTCTAACCCTAACCCTAACCCTAACCCTAAGAGTCTAACCCTAACCCTGAGTCTAACCCTAACCCTAACCCTAACCCTAACCCTAAGAGTCTAACCCTAACCCTAAGAGTCTAACCCTAAGAGTCTAACCCTAACCCTAACCCTAACAGTCTAACCTTAACCCTAACCCTAACCCCGGCTGAAGTACCCAAGTATATTTCGCTAGATGGCAGCAGCGCTCCACCAACAGAGCCGGCTGCAGTACCCAAATATATTTCGCTAGATGGCAGCAGCGCTCCACCAACAGCGCCGGCTGCAGTACCCAAATATATTTCGCTAGATGGCAGCAGCGCTCCACCAAAAGGGCGGCTGCAGTACCCAATTACATTTCGCTAGATGGCAGCAGCGCTCCACCAAAAGGGCGGCTGCAGTACCCAATTACATTTCGCTAGATGGCAGCAGCGCTCCACCAACCGGGCGGCTGCAGTACCCAAATATATTTCGCTAGATGGCAGCAGCGCTCCACCAACCGGCCGGCTGAAGTACCCAAGTATATTTCGCTAGATGGCAGCAGCGCTCCACCAACAGAGCCGGCTGCAGTACCCAAATATATTTCGCTAGATGGCAGCAGCGCTCCACCAAAAGGGGCCGCCTGCAGTACCCAAATATATTTCGCTAGATGGCAGCAGCGCTCCACCAACCGGGCGGCTGCAGTACCCAAGTATATTTCGCTAGATGGCAGCAGCGCTCCACCAACCGGGCCGCCTGCAGTACCCAAGTATATGTCGCTAGATGGCAGCAGCGCTCCACCAACAGCGCCGGCTGCAGTACCCAATTACATTTCGCTAGATGGCAGCAGCGCTCCACCAAAAGGGCGGCTGCAGTACCCAATTACATTTCGCTAGATGGCAGCAGCGCTCCACCAACAGCGCCGGCTGCAGTACCCAATTACATTTCGCTAGATGGCAGCAGCGCTCCACCAAAAGGGCGGCTGCAGTACCCAATTACATTTCGCTAGATGGCAGCAGCGCTCCACCAAAAGGGCGGCTGCAGTACCCAATTACATTTCGCTAGATGGCAGCAGAGCTCCACCAACAGGGACGGCTGCAATACCCAAGTATATTTGGCTAGATGGCAGCAGCGCTCCACCAAAAGGGCGGCTGCAGTACCCAAGTATATTTCGCTAGATGGCAGCAGCGCTCCACCAAAAGGGCGGCTGCAGTACCCAAATATATAGTACTGAGTCTAACCCTAACCCTAAGAGCCTGAGTCTAACCCTAACTCTAAGAGCCTGAGTCTAACCCTAACCCTAAGAGCCTGAGTCTAACCCTCACCCTAAGAGCCTGAGTCTAACCCTAACCCGAAGAGCCTGAGTCTAACCCTAACCCGAAGAGCCTGAGTCTAACCCTCACCCTAAGAGCCTGAGTCTAACCCTAACCCTAAGAGCCTGAGTCTAACCCTAACCCTAAGAGCCTGAGTCTAACCCTCACCCTAAGAGCCTGAGTCTAACCCTAACTCTAAGAGCCTGAGTCTAACCCTAACCCTAAGAGCCTGAGTCTAACCCTCACCCTAAGAGCCTGAGTCTAACCCTAACCCTAAGAGCCTGAGTCTAACCCTAACCCTAAGAGCCTGAGTCTAACCCTAACCCTACGAGTCTAACCCTAACCCTAACCCTAACCCTAACAGTCTAACCCTAACCCTAACCCTAAGAGCCTGAGTCTAACCCTAACCCTACGAGTCTAACCCTAACCCTAACCCTAACCCTAACAGTCTAACCCTAACCCTAACCCTAACCCTAACCCTAAGAGCCTAACCCTAACCCTAACCCTAAGAGTCTAACCCTAACCCTAACCCTAACCCTAAGAGTCTAACCCTAACCCTAAGAGTCTAACCCTAACCCTAACCGTAACCCTAACCCTAAGAGTCTAACCCTAACCCTAAGAGTCTAACCCTAAGAGTCTAACCCTAACCCTAACCCTAACAGTCTAACCTTAACCCTAACCCTAACCCCGGCTGAAGTACCCAAGTACATTTCGCTAGATGGCAGCAGCGCTCCACCAACAGAGCCGGCTGCAGTACCCAAATATATTTCGCTAGATGGCAGCAGCGCTCCACCAACAGCGCCGGCTGCAGTACCCAAATATATTTCGCTAGATGGCAGCAGCGCTCCACCAAAAGGGCGGCTGCAGTACCCAATTACATTTCGCTAGATGGCAGCAGCGCTCCACCAAAAGGGCGGCTGCAGTACCCAATTACATTTCGCTAGATGGCAGCAGCGCTCCACCAACCGGGCGGCTGCAGTACCCAAATATATTTCGCTAGATGGCAGCAGCGCTCCACCAACCGGCCGGCTGAAGTACCCAAGTATATTTCGCTAGATGGCAGCAGCGCTCCACCAACAGAGCCGGCTGCAGTACCCAAATATATTTCGCTAGATGGCAGCAGCGCTCCACCAAAAGGGGCCGCCTGCAGTACCCAAATATATTTCGCTAGATGGCAGCAGCGCTCCACCAACCGGGCGGCTGCAGTACCCAAGTATATTTCGCTAGATGGCAGCAGCGCTCCACCAACCGGGCCGCCTGCAGTACCCAAGTATATGTCGCTAGATGGCAGCAGCGCTCCACCAACCGGCCGGCTGCAGTACCCAATTACATTTCGCTAGATGGCAGCAGCGCTCCACCAAAAGGGCGGCTGCAGTACCCAATTACATTTCGCTAGATGGCAGCAGCGCTCCACAAAAAGGGCCGGCTGCAGTACCCAATTACATTTCGCTAGATGGCAGCAGCGCTCCACCAACAGGGCCGGTTGCAGTACCCAATTATATTTCGCTAGATGGCAGCAGCGCTCCACCAACCGGGCGGCCGCAGTACCCAAATATATTTCGCTAGATGGCAGCAGCGCTCCACCAACAGCGCCGGCTGCAGTACCCAAGTATATGTCGCTAGATGGCAGCAGCGCTCCACCAAAAGGGGCCGCCTGCAGTACCCAAGTATATTTCGCTAGATGGCAGCAGCGCTCCACCAAAAGGGCGGCTGCAGTACCCAATTACATTTCGCTAGATGGCAGCAGCGCTCCACCAACAGCGCCGGCTGCAGTACCCCAGTATATTTCGCTAGATGGCAGCAGCGCTACACCAAAAGGGCGGCTGCAGTACCCAATTACATTTCGCTAGATGGCAGCAGCGCTCCACCAACAGGGCCGGCTGCAGTACCCAAATATATTTCGCTAGATGGCAGCAGCGCTCCACCAACCGAGCGGCTGCAGTACCCAATTACATTTCGCTAGATGGCAGCAGCGCTCCACCAACAGCGCCGGCTGCAGTACCCAAGTATATTTCGCTAGATGGCAGCAGAGCTCCACCAACAGGGACGGCTGCAGTACCCAATTACATTTCGCTAGATGGCAGCAGCGCTCCACCAAAAGGGCGGCTGCAGTACCCAAGTATATTTCGCTAGATGGCAGCAGAGCTCCACCAACAGGGACGGCTGCAATACCCAAGTATATTTGGCTAATGGCAGCAGCGCTCCACCAAAAGGGCGGCTGCAGTACCCAAGTATATTTCGCTAGATGGCAGCAGCGCTCCACCAAAAGGGCGGCTGCAGTACCCAAATATATAGTACTGAGTCTAACCCTAACCCTAAGAGCCTGAGTCTAACCCTAACTCTAAGAGCCTGAGTCTAACCCTAACCCTAAGAGCCTGAGTCTAACCCTCACCCTAAGAGCCTGAGTCTAACCCTAACCCGAAGAGCCTGAGTCTAACCCTAACCCGAAGAGCCTGAGTCTAACCCTCACCCTAAGAGCCTGAGTCTAACCCTAACCCTAAGAGCCTGAGTCTAACCCTAACCCTAAGAGCCTGAGTCTAACCCTCACCCTAAGAGCCTGAGTCTAACCCTAACTCTAAGAGCCTGAGTCTAACCCTAACCCTAAGAGCCTGAGTCTAACCCTAACCCTAAGAGCCTGAGTCTAACCCTAACCCTAAGAGCCTGAGTCTAACCCTAACCCTAAGAGCCTGAGTCTAACCCTAACCCTACGAGTCTAACCCTAACCCTAACCCTAACCCTAACAGTCTAACCCTAACCCTAACCCTAAGAGCCTGAGTCTAACCCTAAGAGCCTGAGTCTAACCCTAACCCTAAGAGCCTGAGTCTAACCCTAACCCGAAGAGCCTGAGTCTAACCCTAACCCTAAGAGCCTGAGTCTAACCCTAACCCTAAGAGCCTGAGTCTAACCCTAACCCTACGAGTCTAACCCTAACCCTAACCCTAACCCTAATAGTCTAACCCTAACCCTAACCCTAACCCTAATCCTAAGAGTCTAACCCTAACCCTAACCATAACCCTAAGAGTCTAACCCTAACCCTAACCCTAACCTTAAGAGTCTAACCCTAACCCTGAGTCTAACCCTAACCCTAACCCTAACCCTAAGAGTCTAACCCTAACCCTAAGAGTCTAACCCTAACCCTAACCCTAACCCTAACAGTCTAACCCTAACCCTAAGAGTCTAACCCTAAGAGTCTAACCCTAACTCTAACCCTAACAGTCTAACCCTAAACATAAGAGTTTAACCCTAAGAGTCTAACCCTAACCCTAACCCTAACAGTCTAACCCTAACCCTAACCCTAAGAGCCTGAGTCTAACCCTAACCCTAAGAGCCTGAGTCTAACCCTAACCCGAAGAGCCTGAGTCTAACACTAACCCGAAGAGCCTGAGTGTAACCCTAACCCTAAGAGCCTGAGTGTAACCCTAACCCGAAGAGCCTGAGTCTAACCCTAACCCTAAGAGCCTGAGTCTAACCCTCACCCTAAGAGCCTGAGTCTAACCCTAACCCTAAGAGCCTGAGTCTAACCCTAACCCTAAGAGCCTGAGTCTAACCCTAACCCTAAGAGCCTGAGTCTAACCCTAACCCTACGAGTCTAACCCTAACCCTAACCCTAACCCTAATAGTCTAACCCTAACCCTAACCCTAACCCTAATCCTAAGAGTCTAACCCTAACCCTAACCATAACCCTAAGAGTCTAACCCTAACCCTAACCCTAACCTTAAGAGTCTAACCCTAACCGTGAGTCTAACCCTAACCCTAACCCTAACCCTAAGAGTCTAACCCTAACCCTAAGAGTCTAACCCTAACCCTAACCCTAACCCTAACAGTCTAACCCTAACCCTAAGAGTCTAACCCTAAGAGTCTAACCCTAACTCTAACCCTAACAGTCTAACCCTAAACATAAGAGTTTAACCCTAAGAGTCTAACCCTAACCCTAACCCTAACCCTAACAGTCTAATCCTAACCCTAACCCTAAGAGTCTAACCCTAACCCTAACCCTAACCCTAACCCTGACCCTAACCCTAAGAGTCTAACCCTAACCCTAACCCTAGCCCTAAGAGTCTAACCCTAACCCTACCCTAACCCTAAGAGTCTAACCCTAACCCTAAGAGTCTAACCCTAACCCTAACCCTAACCCTAAGAGTCTAACCCTAACCCTAAGAGTCTAACCCTAACCCTAACCCTAATACTAAGAGTCTAACCCTAACCCTACCCTAACCCTAAGAGTCTAACCCTAACCCTAAGAGTCTAACCCTAACCCTAACCCTAACCCTAAGAGTCTAACCCTAACCCTAAGAGTCTAACCCTAACCCTAACCCTAAGAGTCTAACCCTAACCCTAAGAGTCTAACCCTAAGAGTCTAACCCTAACCCTAACCCTAACAGTCTAACCTTAACCCTAACCCTAACCCCGGCTGAAGTACCCAAGTATATTTCGCTAGATGGCAGCAGCGCTCCACCAACAGAGCCGGCTGCAGTACCCAAATATATTTCGCTAGATGGCAGCAGCGCTCCACCAACAGCGCCGGCTGCAGTACCCAAATATATTTCGCTAGATGGCAGCAGCGCTCCACCAAAAGGGCGGCTGCAGTACCCAATTACATTTCGCTAGATGGCAGCAGCGCTCCACCAAAAGGGCGGCTGCAGTACCCAATTACATTTCGCTAGATGGCAGCAGCGCTCCACCAACCGGGCGGCTGCAGTACCCAAATATATTTCGCTAGATGGCAGCAGCGCTCCACCAACCGGCCGGCTGAAGTACCCAAGTATATTTCGCTAGATGGCAGCAGCGCTCCACCAACAGAGCCGGCTGCAGTACCCAAATATATTTCGCTAGATGGCAGCAGCGCTCCACCAAAAGGGGCCGCCTGCAGTACCCAAATATATTTCGCTAGATGGCAGCAGCGCTCCACAAACCGGTCGGCTGCAGTACCCAAGTATATTTCGCTAGATGGCAGCAGCGCTCCACCAACCGGGCGGCTGCAGTACCCAAGTATATTTCGCTAGATGGCAGCAGCGCTCCACCAACCGGGCCGCCTGCAGTACCCAAGTATATGTCGCTAGATGGCAGCAGCGGTCCACCAACAGCGCCGGCTGCAGTACCCAATTACATTTCGCTAGATGGCAGCAGCGCTCCACAAAAAGGGCCGGCTGCAGTACCCAAATATATTTCGCTAGATGGCAGCAGCGCTCCACCAACAGGGCCGGTTGCAGTACCCAAGTATATTTCGCTAGATGGCAGCAGCGCTCCACCAAAAGGGCGGCTGCAGTACCCAATTACATTTCGCTAGATGGCAGCAGCGCTCCACCAGAAGGACGGCTGCAGTACCCAACTACATTTCGCTAGATGGCAGCAGCGCTCCACCAACAGGGCCGGCTGCAGTACCCAATTATATTTCGCTAGATGGCAGCAGCGCTCCACCAACCGGGCGGCCGCAGTACCCAAATATATTTCGCTAGATGGCAGCAGCGCTCCACCAACAGCGCCGGCTGCAGTACCCAAGTATATGTCGCTAGATGGCAGCAGCGCTCCACCAACAGGGCGGCTGCAGTACCCAAGTATATTTCGCTAGATGGCAGCAGCGCTCCACCAAAAGGGCGGCTGCAGTACCCAATTACATTTCGCTAGATGGCAGCAGCGCTCCACCAACAGCGCCGGCTGCAGTACCCCAGTATATTTCGCTAGATGGCAGCAGCGCTACACCAAAAGGGCGGCTGCAGTACCCAATTACATTTCGCTAGATGGCAGCAGCGCTCCACCAACAGGGCCGGCTGCAGTACCCAAATATATTTCGCTAGATGGCAGCAGCGCTCCACCAACCGAGCGGCTGCAGTACCCAATTACATTTCGCTAGATGGCAGCAGCGCTCCACCAACAGGGCCGGCTGCAGTACCCAAATATATTTCGCTAGATGGCAGCAGCGCTCCACCAACCGAGCGGCTGCAGTACCCAATTACATTTCGCTAGATGGCAGCAGCGCTCCACCAACAGCGCCGGCTGCAGTACCCAAGTATATTTCGCTAGATGGCAGCAGCGCTCCACCAAAAGGGCGGCTGCAGTACCCAATTACATTTCGCTAGATGGCAGCAGCGCTCCACCAAAAGGGCGGCTGCAGTACCCAAGTATATTTCGCTAGATGGCAGCAGAGCTCCACCAACAGGGACGGCTGCAATACCCAAGTATATTTGGCTAGATGGCAGCAGCGCTCCACCAAAAGGGCGGCTGCAGTACCCAAGTATATTTCGCTAGATGGCAGCAGCGCTCCACCAAAAGGGCGGCTGCAGTACCCAAATATATAGTACTGAGTCTAACCCTAACCCTAAGAGCCTGAGTCTAACCCTAACTCTAAGAGCCTGAGTCTAACCCTAACCCTAAGAGCCTGAGTCTAACCCTCACCCTAAGAGCCTGAGTCTAACCCTAACCCGAAGAGCCTGAGTCTAACCCTAACCCGAAGAGCCTGAGTCTAACCCTCACCCTAAGAGCCTGAGTCTAACCCTAACCCTAAGAGCCTGAGTCTAACCCTAACCCTAAGAGCCTGAGTCTAACCCTCACCCTAAGAGCCTGAGTCTAACCCTAACTCTAAGAGCCTGAGTCTAACCCTAACCCTAAGAGCCTGAGTCTAACCCTCACCCTAAGAGCCTGAGTCTAACCCTAACCCTAAGAGCCTGAGTCTAACCCTAACCCTAAGAGCCTGAGTCTAACCCTAACCCTACGAGTCTAACCCTAACCCTAACCCTAACCCTAACAGTCTAACCCTAACCCTAACCCTAAGAGCCTGAGTCTAACCCTAACCCTACGAGTCTAACCCTAACCCTAACCCTAACCCTAACAGTCTAACCCTAACCCTAACCCTAACCCTAACCCTAAGAGCCTAACCCTAACCCTAACCCTAAGAGTCTAACCCTAACCCTAACCCTAACCCTAAGAGTCTAACCCTAACCCTAAGAGTCTAACCCTAACCCTAACCGTAACCCTAACCCTAAGAGTCTAACCCTAACCCTAAGAGTCTAACCCTAAGAGTCTAACCCTAACCCTAACCCTAACAGTCTAACCTTAACCCTAACCCTAACCCCGGCTGAAGTACCCAAGTACATTTCGCTAGATGGCAGCAGCGCTCCACCAACAGAGCCGGCTGCAGTACCCAAATATATTTCGCTAGATGGCAGCAGCGCTCTACCAACAGCGCCGGCTGCAGTACCCAAATATATTTCGCTAGATGGCAGCAGCGCTCCACCAAAAGGGCGGCTGCAGTACCCAATTACATTTCGCTAGATGGCAGCAGCGCTCCACCAAAAGGGCGGCTGCAGTACCCAATTACATTTCGCTAGATGGCAGCAGCGCTCCACCAACCGGGCGGCTGCAGTACCCAAATATATTTCGCTAGATGGCAGCAGCGCTCCACCAACCGGCCGGCTGAAGTACCCAAGTATATTTCGCTAGATGGCAGCAGCGCTCCACCAACAGAGCCGGCTGCAGTACCCAAATATATTTCGCTAGATGGCAGCAGCGCTCCACCAAAAGGGGCCGCCTGCAGTACCCAAATATATTTCGCTAGATGGCAGCAGCGCTCCACCAACCGGGCGGCTGCAGTACCCAAGTATATTTCGCTAGATGGCAGCAGCGCTCCACCAACCGGGCCGCCTGCAGTACCCAAGTATATGTCGCTAGATGGCAGCAGCGCTCCACCAACAGCGCCGGCTGCAGTACCCAATTACATTTCGCTAGATGGCAGCAGCGCTCCACCAAAAGGGCGGCTGCAGTACCCAATTACATTTCGCTAGATGGCAGCAGCGCTCCACAAAAAGGGCCGGCTGCAGTACCCAATTACATTTCGCTAGATGGCAGCAGCGCTCCACCAACAGGGCCGGTTGCAGTACCCAAGTATATTTCGCTAGATGGCAGCAGCGCTCCACCAACCGGGCGGCTGCAGTACCCAATTACATTTCGCTAGATGGCAGCAGCGCTCCACCAGAAGGACGGCTGCGGTACCCAACTACATTTCGCTAGATGGCAGCAGCGCTCCACCAACAGGGCCGGCTGCAGTACCCAATTATATTTCGCTAGATGGCAGCAGCGCTCCACCAACCGGGCGGCCGCAGTACCCAAATATATTTCGCTAGATGGCAGCAGCGCTCCACCAACAGCGCCGGCTGCAGTACCCCAGTATATTTCGCTAGATGGCAGCAGCGCTACACCAAAAGGGCGGCTGCAGTACCCAATTACATTTCGCTAGATGGCAGCAGCGCTCCACCAACAGGGCCGGCTGCAGTACCCAAATATATTTCGCTAGATGGCAGCAGCGCTCCACCAACCGAGCGGCTGCAGTACCCAATTACATTTCGCTAGATGGCAGCAGCGCTCCACCAACAGCGCCGGCTGCAGTACCCAAGTATATTTCGCTAGATGGCAGCAGAGCTCCACCAACAGGGACGGCTGCAGTACCCAATTACATTTCGCTAGATGGCAGCAGCGCTCCACCAAAAGGGCGGCTGCAGTACCCAAGTATATTTCGCTAGATGGCAGCAGAGCTCCACCAACAGGGACGGCTGCAATACCCAAGTATTTTTGGCTAATGGCAGCAGCGCTCCACCAAAAGGGCGGCTGCAGTACCCAAGTATATTTCGCTAGATGGCAGCAGCGCTCCACCAAAAGGGCGGCTGCAGTACCCAAATATATAGTACTGAGTCTAACCCTAACCCTAAGAGCCTGAGTCTAACCCTAACTCTAAGAGCCTGAGTCTAACCCTAACCCTAAGAGCCTGAGTCTAACCCTAACCCGAAGAGCCTGAGTCTAACCCTAACCCGAAGAGCCTGAGTCTAACCCTAACCCTAAGAGCCTGAGTCTAACCCTAACCCTAAGAGCCTGAGTCTAACCCTAACCCTACGAGTCTAACCCTAACCCTAACCCTAACCCTAATAGTCTAACCCTAACCCTAACCCTAACCCTAATCCTAAGAGTCTAACCCTAACCCTAACCATAACCCTAAGAGTCTAACCCTAACCCTAACCCTAACCTTAAGAGTCTAACCCTAACCCTGAGTCTAACCCTAACCCTAACCCTAACCCTAAGAGTCTAACCCTAACCCTAAGAGTCTAACCCTAACCCTAACCCTAACCCTAACAGTCTAACCCTAACCCTAAGAGTCTAACCCTAAGAGTCTAACCCTAACTCTAACCCTAACAGTCTAACCCTAAACATAAGAGTTTAACCCTAAGAGTCTAACCCTAACCCTAACCCTAACAGTCTAACCCTAACCCTAACCCTAAGAGCCTGAGTCTAACCCTAACCCTAAGAGCCTGAGTCTAACCCTAACCCTAAGAGCCTGAGTCTAACACTAACCCGAAGAGCCTGAGTGTAACCCTAACCCTAAGAGCCTGAGTGTAACCCTAACCCGAAGAGCCTGAGTCTAACCCTAACCCTAAGAGCCTGAGTCTAACCCTCACCCTAAGAGCCTGAGTCTAACCCTAACCCTAAGAGCCTGAGTCTAACCCTAACCCTAAGAGCCTGAGTCTAACCCTAACCCTAAGAGCCTGAGTCTAACCCTAACCCTACGAGTCTAACCCTAACCCTAACCCTAACCCTAATAGTCTAACCCTAACCCTAACCCTAACCCTAATCCTAAGAGTCTAACCCTAACCCTAACCATAACCCTAAGAGTCTAACCCTAACCCTAACCCTAACCTTAAGAGTCTAACCCTAACCCTGAGTCTAACCCTAACCCTAACCCTAACCCTAAGAGTCTAACCCTAACCCTAAGAGTCTAACCCTAACCCTAACCCTAACCCTAACAGTCTAACCCTAACCCTAAGAGTCTAACCCTAAGAGTCTAACCCTAACTCTAACCCTAACAGTCTAACCCTAAACATAAGAGTTTAACCCTAAGAGTCTAACCCTAACCCTAACCCTAACCCTAACAGTCTAATCCTAACCCTAACCCTAAGAGTCTAACCCTAACCCTAACCCTAACCCTAACCCTGACCCTAACCCTAAGAGTCTAACCCTAACCCTAACCCTAGCCCTAAGAGTCTAACCCTAACCCTACCCTAACCCTAAGAGTCTAACCCTAACCCTAAGAGTCTAACCCTAACCCTAACCCTAACCCTAAGAGTCTAACCCTAACCCTAAGAGTCTAACCCTAACCCTAACCCTAATACTAAGAGTCTAACCCTAACCCTACCCTAACCCTAAGAGTCTAACCCTAACCCTAAGAGTCTAACCCTAACCCTAACCCTAACCCTAAGAGTCTAACCCTAACCCTAAGAGTCTAACCCTAACCCTAACCCTAAGAGTCTAACCCTAACCCTAAGAGTCTAACCCTAAGAGTCTAACCCTAACCCTAACCCTAACAGTCTAACCTTAACCCTAACCCTAACCCCGGCTGAAGTACCCAAGTATATTTCGCTAGATGGCAGCAGCGCTCCACCAACAGAGCCGGCTGCAGTACCCAAATATATTTCGCTAGATGGCAGCAGCGCTCCACCAACAGCGCCGGCTGCAGTACCCAAATATATTTCGCTAGATGGCAGCAGCGCTCCACCAAAAGGGCGGCTGCAGTACCCAATTACATTTCGCTAGATGGCAGCAGCGCTCCACCAAAAGGGCGGCTGCAGTACCCAATTACATTTCGCTAGATGGCAGCAGCGCTCCACCAACCGGGCGGCTGCAGTACCCAAATATATTTCGCTAGATGGCAGCAGCGCTCCACCAACCGGCCGGCTGAAGTACCCAAGTATATTTCGCTAGATGGCAGCAGCGCTCCACCAACAGAGCCGGCTGCAGTACCCAAATATATTTCGCTAGATGGCAGCAGCGCTCCACCAAAAGGGGCCGCCTGCAGTACCCAAATATATTTCGCTAGATGGCAGCAGCGCTCCACAAACCGGTCGGCTGCAGTACCCAAGTATATTTCGCTAGATGGCAGCAGCGCTCCACCAACCGGGCGGCTGCAGTACCCAAGTATATTTCGCTAGATGGCAGCAGCGCTCCACCAACCGGGCCGCCTGCAGTACCCAAGTATATGTCGCTAGATGGCAGCAGCGGTCCACCAACAGCGCCGGCTGCAGTACCCAATTACATTTCGCTAGATGGCAGCAGCGCTCCACAAAAAGGGCCGGCTGCAGTACCCAAATATATTTCGCTAGATGGCAGCAGCGCTCCACCAACAGGGCCGGTTGCAGTACCCAAGTATATTTCGCTAGATGGCAGCAGCGCTCCACCAAAAGGGCGGCTGCAGTACCCAATTACATTTCGCTAGATGGCAGCAGCGCTCCACCAGAAGGACGGCTGCAGTACCCAACTACATTTCGCTAGATGGCAGCAGCGCTCCACCAACAGGGCCGGCTGCAGTACCCAATTATATTTCGCTAGATGGCAGCAGCGCTCCACCAACAGGGCCGGCTGCAGTACCCAATTATATTTCGCTAGATGGCAGCAGCGCTCCACCAACCGAGCGGCTGCAGTACCCAATTACATTTCGCTAGATGGCAGCAGCGCTCCACCAACAGCGCCGGCTGCAGTACCCAAGTATATTTCGCTAGATGGCAGCAGAGCTCCACCAACAGGGACGGCTGCAGTACCCAATTACATTTCGCTAGATGGCAGCAGCGCTCCACCAAAAGGGCGGCTGCAGTACCCAAGTATATTTCGCTAGATGGCAGCAGAGCTCCACCAACAGGGACGGCTGCAATACCCAAGTATATTTGGCTAATGGCAGCAGCGCTCCACCAAAAGGGCGGCTGCAGTACCCAAGTATATTTCGCTAGATGGCAGCAGCGCTCCACCAAAAGGGCGGCTGCAGTACCCAAATATATAGTACTGAGTCTAACCCTAACCCTAAGAGCCTGAGTCTAACCCTAACTCTAAGAGCCTGAGTCTAACCCTAACCCTAAGAGCCTGAGTCTAACCCTCACCCTAAGAGCCTGAGTCTAACCCTAACCCGAAGAGCCTGAGTCTAACCCTAACCCGAAGAGCCTGAGTCTAACCCTAACCCTAAGAGCCTGAGTCTAACCCTAACCCTAAGAGCCTGAGTCTAACCCTAACCCTACGAGTCTAACCCTAACCCTAACCCTAACCCTAATAGTCTAACCCTAACCCTAACCCTAACCCTAATCCTAAGAGTCTAACCCTAACCCTAACCATAACCCTAAGAGTCTAACCCTAACCCTAACCCTAACCTTAAGAGTCTAACCCTAACCCTGAGTCTAACCCTAACCCTAACCCTAACCCTAAGAGTCTAACCCTAACCCTAAGAGTCTAACCCTAACCCTAACCCTAACCCTAACAGTCTAACCCTAACCCTAAGAGTCTAACCCTAAGAGTCTAACCCTAACTCTAACCCTAACAGTCTAACCCTAAACATAAGAGTTTAACCCTAAGAGTCTAACCCTAACCCTAACCCTAACAGTCTAACCCTAACCCTAACCCTAAGAGCCTGAGTCTAACCCTAACCCTAAGAGCCTGAGTCTAACCCTAACCCGAAGAGCCTGAGTCTAACACTAACCCGAAGAGCCTGAGTGTAACCCTAACCCTAAGAGCCTGAGTGTAACCCTAACCCGAAGAGCCTGAGTCTAACCCTAACCCTAAGAGCCTGAGTCTAACCCTCACCCTAAGAGCCTGAGTCTAACCCTAACCCTAAGAGCCTGAGTCTAACCCTAACCCTAAGAGCCTGAGTCTAACCCTAACCCTAAGAGCCTGAGTCTAACCCTAACCCTACGAGTCTAACCCTAACCCTAACCCTAACCCTAATAGTCTAACCCTAACCCTAACCCTAACCCTAATCCTAAGAGTCTAACCCTAACCCTAACCATAACCCTAAGAGTCTAACCCTAACCCTAACCCTAACCTTAAGAGTCTAACCCTAACCCTGAGTCTAACCCTAACCCTAACCCTAACCCTAAGAGTCTAACCCTAACCCTAAGAGTCTAACCCTAACCCTAACCCTAACCCTAACAGTCTAACCCTAACCCTAAGAGTCTAACCCTAAGAGTCTAACCCTAACTCTAACCCTAACAGTCTAACCCTAAACATAAGAGTTTAACCCTAAGAGTCTAACCCTAACCCTAACCCTAACCCTAACAGTCTAATCCTAACCCTAACCCTAAGAGTCTAACCCTAACCCTAACCCTAACCCTAACCCTGACCCTAACCCTAAGAGTCTAACCCTAACCCTAACCCTAGCCCTAAGAGTCTAACCCTAACCCTACCCTAACCCTAAGAGTCTAACCCTAACCCTAAGAGTCTAACCCTAACCCTAACCCTAACCCTAAGAGTCTAACCCTAACCCTAAGAGTCTAACCCTAACCCTAACCCTAATACTAAGAGTCTAACCCTAACCCTACCCTAACCCTAAGAGTCTAACCCTAACCCTAAGAGTCTAACCCTAACCCTAACCCTAACCCTAAGAGTCTAACCCTAACCCTAAGAGTCTAACCCTAACCCTAACCCTAAGAGTCTAACCCTAACCCTAAGAGTCTAACCCTAACCCTAACCCTAACAGTCTAACCTTAACCCTAACCCTAACCCCGGCTGAAGTACCCAAGTATATTTCGCTAGATGGCAGCAGCGCTCCACCAACAGAGCCGGCTGCAGTACCCAAATATATTTCGCTAGATGGCAGCAGCGCTCCACCAACAGCGCCGGCTGCAGTACCCAAATATATTTCGCTAGATGGCAGCAGCGCTCCACCAAAAGGGCGGCTGCAGTACCCAATTACATTTCGCTAGATGGCAGCAGCGCTCCACCAAAAGGGCGGCTGCAGTACCCAATTACATTTCGCTAGATGGCAGCAGCGCTCCACCAACCGGGCGGCTGCAGTACCCAAATATATTTCGCTAGATGGCAGCAGCGCTCCACCAACCGGCCGGCTGAAGTACCCAAGTATATTTCGCTAGATGGCAGCAGCGCTCCACCAACAGAGCCGGCTGCAGTACCCAAATATATTTCGCTAGATGGCAGCAGCGCTCCACCAAAAGGGGCCGCCTGCAGTACCCAAATATATTTCGCTAGATGGCAGCAGCGCTCCACAAACCGGTCGGCTGCAGTACCCAAGTATATTTCGCTAGATGGCAGCAGCGCTCCACCAACCGGGCGGCTGCAGTACCCAAGTATATTTCGCTAGATGGCAGCAGCGCTCCACCAACCGGGTCGCCTGCAGTACCCAAGTATATGTCGCTAGATGGCAGCAGCGGTCCACCAACAGCGCCGGCTGCAGTACCCAATTACATTTCGCTAGATGGCAGCAGCGCTCCACAAAAAGGGCCGGCTGCAGTACCCAAATATATTTCGCTAGATGGCAGCAGCGCTCCACCAACAGGGCCGGTTGCAGTACCCAAGTATATTTCGCTAGATGGCAGCAGCGCTCCACCAAAAGGGCGGCTGCAGTACCCAATTACATTTCGCTAGATGGCAGCAGCGCTCCACCAGAAGGACGGCTGCAGTACCCAACTACATTTCGCTAGATGGCAGCAGCGCTCCACCAACAGGGCCGGCTGCAGTACCCAATTATATTTCGCTAGATGGCAGCAGCGCTCCACCAACCGGGCGGCCGCAGTACCCAAATATATTTCGCTAGATGGCAGCAGCGCTCCACCAACAGCGCCGGCTGCAGTACCCAAGTATATGTCGCTAGATGGCAGCAGCGCTCCACCAACAGGGCGGCTGCAGTACCCAAGTATATTTCGCTAGATGGCAGCAGCGCTCCACCAAAAGGGCGGCTGCAGTACCCAATTACATTTCGCTAGATGGCAGCAGCGCTCCACCAACAGCGCCGGCTGCAGTACCCCAGTATATTTCGCTAGATGGCAGCAGCGCTACACCAAAAGGGCGGCTGCAGTACCCAATTACATTTCGCTAGATGGCAGCAGCGCTCCACCAACAGGGCCGGCTGCAGTACCCAAATATATTTCGCTAGATGGCAGCAGCGCTCCACCAACCGAGCGGCTGCAGTACCCAATTACATTTCGCTAGATGGCAGCAGCGCTCCACCAACAGCGCCGGCTGCAGTACCCAAGTATATTTCGCTAGATGGCAGCAGCGCTCCACCAAAAGGGCGGCTGCAGTACCCAATTACATTTCGCTAGATGGCAGCAGCGCTCCACCAAAAGGGCGGCTGCAGTACCCAAGTATATTTCGCTAGATGGCAGCAGAGCTCCACCAACAGGGACGGCTGCAATACCCAAGTATATTTGGCTAGATGGCAGCAGCGCTCCACCAAAAGGGCGGCTGCAGTACCCAAGTATATTTCGCTAGATGGCAGCAGCGCTCCACCAAAAGGGCGGCTGCAGTACCCAAATATATAGTACTGAGTCTAACCCTAACCCTAAGAGCCTGAGTCTAACCCTAACTCTAAGAGCCTGAGTCTAACCCTAACCCTAAGAGCCTGAGTCTAACCCTCACCCTAAGAGCCTGAGTCTAACCCTAACCCGAAGAGCCTGAGTCTAACCCTAACCCTAAGAGCCTGAGTCTAACCCTAACCCTAAGAGCCTGAGTCTAACCCTAACCCGAAGAGCCTGAGTCTAACCCTCACCCTAAGAGCCTGAGTCTAACCCTCACCCTAAGAGCCTGAGTCTAACCCTCACCCTAAGAGCCTGAGTCTAACCCTAACCCTAAGAGCCTGAGTCTAACCCTCACCCTAAGAGCCTGAGTCTAACCCTAACCCTAAGAGCCTGAGTCTAACCCTAACCCTAAGAGCCTGAGTCTAACCCTAACCCTACGAGTCTAACCCTAACCCTAACCCTAACCCTAACAGTCTAACCCTAACCCTAACCCTAAGAGCCTGAGTCTAACCCTAACCCTACGAGTCTAACCCTAACCCTAACCCTAACCCTAACAGTCTAACCCTAACCCTAACCCTAACCCTAACCCTAAGAGCCTAACCCTAACCCTAACCCTAAGAGTCTAACCCTAACCCTAACCCTAACCCTAAGAGTCTAACCCTAACCCTAAGAGTCTAACCCTAACCCTAACCCTAACCCTAACCCTAAGAGTCTAACCCTAACCCTAAGAGTCTAACCCTAAGAGTCTAACCCTAACCCTAACCCTAACAGTCTAACCTTAACCCTAACCCTAACCCCGGCTGAAGTACCCAAGTATATTTCGCTAGATGGCAGCAGCGCTCCACCAACAGAGCCGGCTGCAGTACCCAAATATATTTCGCTAGATGGCAGCAGCGCTCCACCAACAGCGCCGGCTGCAGTACCCAAATATATTTCGCTAGATGGCAGCAGCGCTCCACCAAAAGGGCGGCTGCAGTACCCAATTACATTTCGCTAGATGGCAGCAGCGCTCCACCAAAAGGGCGGCTGCAGTACCCAATTACATTTCGCTAGATGGCAGCAGCGCTCCACCAACCGGGCGGCTGCAGTACCCAAATATATTTCGCTAGATGGCAGCAGCGCTCCACCAACCGGCCGGCTGAAGTACCCAAGTATATTTCGCTAGATGGCAGCAGCGCTCCACCAACAGAGCCGGCTGCAGTACCCAAATATATTTCGCTAGATGGCAGCAGCGCTCCACCAAAAGGGGCCGCCTGCAGTACCCAAATATATTTCGCTAGATGGCAGCAGCGCTCCACCAACCGGTCGGCTGCAGTACCTAAGTATATTTCGCTAGATGGCAGCAGCGCTCCACCAACCGGGCGGCTGCAGTACCCAAGTATATTTCGCTAGATGGCAGCAGCGCTCCACCAACCGGGCCGCCTGCAGTACCCAAGTATATGTCGCTAGATGGCAGCAGCGCTCCACCAACAGCGCCGGCTGCAGTACCCAATTACATTTCGCTAGATGGCAGCAGCGCTCCACCAAAAGGGCGGCTGCAGTACCCAATTACATTTCGCTAGATGGCAGCAGCGCTCCACAAAAAGGGCCGGCTGCAGTACCCAAATATATTTCGCTAGATGGCAGCAGCGCTCCACCAACAGGGCCGGTTGCAGTACCCAAGTATATTTCGCTAGATGGCAGCAGCGCTCCACCAACAGCGCCGGTTGCAGTACCCAAGTATATTTCGCTAGATGGCAGCAGCGCTACACCAAAAGGGCGGCTGCAGTACCCAATTACATTTCGCTAGATGGCAGCAGCGCTCCACCAGAAGGACGGCTGCAGTACCCAACTACATTTCGCTAGATGGCAGCAGCGCTCCACCAACCGGGCGGCCGCAGTACCCAAATATATTTCGCTAGATGGCAGCAGCGCTCCACCAACAGCGCCGGCTGCAGTACCCAAGTATATGTCGCTAGATGGCAGCAGCGCTCCACCAAAAGGGGCCGCCTGCAGTACCCAAGTATATTTCGCTAGATGGCAGCAGCGCTCCACCAAAAGGGCGGCTGCAGTACCCAATTACATTTCGCTAGATGGCAGCAGCGCTCCACCAACAGGGCCGGCTGCAGTACCCCAGTATATTTCGCTAGATGGCAGCAGCGCTACACCAAAAGGGCGGCTGCAGTACCCAATTACATTTCGCTAGATGGCAGCAGCGCTCCACCAACAGGGCCGGCTGCAGTACCCAAATATATTTCGCTAGATGGCAGCAGCGCTCCACCAAAAGGGCGGCTGCAGTACCCAATTACATTTCGCTAGATGGCAGCAGCGCTCCACCAAAAGGGCGGCTGCAGTACCCAAGTATATTTCGCTAGATGGCAGCAGAGCTCCACCAACAGGGACGGCTGCAATACCCAAGTATATTTGGCTAGATGGCAGCAGAGCTCCACCAACAGGGACGGCTGCAATACCCAAGTATATTTGGCTAGATGGCAGCAGCGCTCCACCAAAAGGGCGGCTGCAGTACCCAAATATATAGTACTGAGTCTAACCCTAACCCTAAGAGCCTGAGTCTAACCCTAACCCGAAGAGCCTGAGTCTAACCCTAACCCTAAGAGCCTGAGTCTAACCCTCACCCTAAGAGCCTGAGTCTAACCCTAACCCTAAGAGCCTGAGTCTAACCCTAACCCGAAGAGCCTGAGTCTAACCCTAACCCTAAGAGCCTGAGTCTAACCCTAACCCTAAGAGCCTGAGTCTAACCCTCACCCTAAGAGCCTGAGTCTAACCCTAACCCTAAGAGCCTGAGTCTAACCCTAACCCTAAGAGCCTGAGTCTAACCCTAACCCTAAGAGCCTGAGTCTAACCCTAACCCTAAGAGCCTGAGTCTAACCCTAACCCTAAGAGCCTGAGTCTAACCCTAACCCTACGAGTCTAACCCTAACCCTAACCCTAACCCTAACAGTCTAACCCTAACCCTAACCCTAAGAGCCTGAGTCTAACCCTAACCCTACGAGTCTAACCCTAACCCTAACCCTAACCCTAACAGTCTAACCCTAACCCTAACCCTAACCCTAACCCTAAGAGCCTAACCCTAACCCTAACCCTAAGAGTCTAACCCTAACCCTAACCCTAACCCTAAGAGTCTAACCCTAACCCTGAGTCTAAACCTAACCCTAACCCTAACCTTTAGAGTCTAACCCTAACCCTAAGATTCTAACCCTAACCCTAACCCTAACCCTAACAGTCTAACCCTAACCCTAAGAGTCTAACCCTAAGAGTCTAACCCTAACCCTAACTCTAACCCTAACAGTCTAACCCTAAACATAAGAGTTTAACCCTAAGAGTCTAACCCTAACCCTAACCCTAACCCTAACAGTCTAACCCTAACCCTAACCCTAACCCTAACCCTAACCCTAAGAGCCTAACCCTAACCCTAACCCTAAGAGTCTAACCCTAACCCTAACCCTAACCCTAAGAGTCTAACCCTAACCCTAAGAGTCTAACCCTAACCCTAACCCTAACCCTAACCCTAAGAGTCTAACCCTAACCCTAAGAGTCTAACCCTAAGAGTCTAACCCTAACCCTAACCCTAACAGTCTAACCTTAACCCTAACCCTAACCCCGGCTGAAGTACCCAAGTATATTTCGCTAGATGGCAGCAGCGCTCCACCAACAGAGCCGGCTGCAGTACCCAAATATATTTCGCTAGATGGCAGCAGCGCTCCACCAACAGCGCCGGCTGCAGTACCCAAATATATTTCGCTAGATGGCAGCAGCGCTCCACCAACCGGGCGGCCGCAGTACCCAAATATATTTCGCTAGATGGCAGCAGCGCTCCACCAACAGCGCCGGCTGCAGTACCCAAGTATATGTCGCTAGATGGCAGCAGCGCTCCACCAAAAGGGGCCGCCTGCAGTACCCAAGTATATTTCGCTAGATGGCAGCAGCGCTCCACCAAAAGGGCGGCTGCAGTACCCAATTACATTTCGCTAGATGGCAGCAGCGCTCCACCAACAGGGCCGGCTGCAGTACCCCAGTATATTTCGCTAGATGGCAGCAGCGCTACACCAAAAGGGCGGCTGCAGTACCCAATTACATTTCGCTAGATGGCAGCAGCGCTCCACCAACAGGGCCGGCTGCAGTACCCAAATATATTTCGCTAGATGGCAGCAGCGCTCCACCAAAAGGGCGGCTGCAGTACCCAATTACATTTCGCTAGATGGCAGCAGCGCTCCACCAAAAGGGCGGCTGCAGTACCCAAGTATATTTCGCTAGATGGCAGCAGAGCTCCACCAACAGGGACGGCTGCAATACCCAAGTATATTTGGCTAGATGGCAGCAGAGCTCCACCAACAGGGACGGCTGCAATACCCAAGTATATTTGGCTAGATGGCAGCAGCGCTCCACCAAAAGGGCGGCTGCAGTACCCAAGTATATTTCGCTAGATGGCAGCAGCGCTCCACCAAAAGGGCGGCTGCAGTACCCAAATATATAGTACTGAGTCTAACCCTAACCCTAAGAGCCTGAGTCTAACCCTAACCCGAAGAGCCTGAGTCTAACCCTAACCCTAAGAGCCTGAGTCTAACCCTCACCCTAAGAGCCTGAGTCTAACCCTAACCCTAAGAGCCTGAGTCTAACCCTAACCCGAAGAGCCTGAGTCTAACCCTAACCCTAAGAGCCTGAGTCTAACCCTAACCCTAAGAGCCTGAGTCTAACCCTCACCCTAAGAGCCTGAGTCTAACCCTAACCCTAAGAGCCTGAGTCTAACCCTAACCCTAAGAGCCTGAGTCTAACCCTAACCCTAAGAGCCTGAGTCTAACCCTAACCCTAAGAGCCTGAGTCTAACCCTAACCCTAAGAGCCTGAGTCTAACCCTAACCCTACGAGTCTAACCCTAACCCTAACCCTAACCCTAACAGTCTAACCCTAACCCTAAGAGCCTGAGTCTAACCCTAACCCTACGAGTCTAACCCTAACCCTAACCCTAACCCTAACAGTCTAACCCTAACCCTAACCCTAACCCTAACCCTAAGAGCCTAACCCTAACCCTAACCCTAAGAGTCTAACCCTAACCCTAACCCTAACCCTAAGAGTCTAACCCTAACCCTGAGTCTAAACCTAACCCTAACCCTAACCTTTAGAGTCTAACCCTAACCCTAAGATTCTAACCCTAACCCTAACCCTAACCCTAACAGTCTAACCCTAACCCTAAGAGTCTAACCCTAAGAGTCTAACCCTAACCCTAACTCTAACCCTAACAGTCTAACCCTAAACATAAGAGTTTAACCCTAAGAGTCTAACCCTAACCCTAACCCTAACCCTAACAGTCTAACCCTAACCCTAACCCTAACCCTAACCCTAACCCTAAGAGCCTAACCCTAACCCTAACCCTAAGAGTCTAACCCTAACCCTAACCCTAACCCTAAGAGTCTAACCCTAACCCTAAGAGTCTAACCCTAACCCTAACCCTAACCCTAACCCTAAGAGTCTAACCCTAACCCTAAGAGTCTAACCCTAAGAGTCTAACCCTAACCCTAACCCTAACAGTCTAACCTTAACCCTAACCCTAACCCCGGCTGAAGTACCCAAGTATATTTCGCTAGATGGCAGCAGCGCTCCACCAACAGAGCCGGCTGCAGTACCCAAATATATTTCGCTAGATGGCAGCAGCGCTCCACCAACAGCGCCGGCTGCAGTACCCAAATATATTTCGCTAGATGGCAGCAGCGCTCCACCAAAAGGGCGGCTGCAGTACCCAATTACATTTCGCTAGATGGCAGCAGCGCTCCACCAAAAGGGCGGCTGCAGTACCCAATTACATTTCGCTAGATGGCAGCAGCGCTCCACCAACCGGGCGGCTGCAGTACCCAAATATATTTCGCTAGATGGCAGCAGCGCTCCACCAACCGGCCGGCTGAAGTACCCAAGTATATTTCGCTAGATGGCAGCAGCGCTCCACCAACAGAGCCGGCTGCAGTACCCAAATATATTTCGCTAGATGGCAGCAGCGCTCCACCAAAAGGGGCCGCCTGCAGTACCCAAATATATTTCGCTAGATGGCAGCAGCGCTCCACCAACCGGTCGGCTGCAGTACCCAAGTATATTTCGCTAGATGGCAGCAGCGCTCCACCAACCGGGCGGCTGCAGTACCCAAGTATATTTCGCTAGATGGCAGCAGCGCTCCACCAACCGGGCCGCCTGCAGTACCCAAGTATATGTCGCTAGATGGCAGCAGCGCTCCACCAACAGCGCCGGCTGCAGTACCCAATTACATTTCGCTAGATGGCAGCAGCGCTCCACCAAAAGGGCGGCTGCAGTACCCAATTACATTTCGCTAGATGGCAGCAGCGCTCCACCAACAGCGCCGGCTGCAGTACCCAAATATATTTCGCTAGATGGCAGCAGCGCTCCACCAACAGCGCCGGTTGCAGTACCCAAGTATATTTCGCTAGATGGCAGCAGCGCTCCACCAAAAGGGCGGCTGCAGTACCCAATTACATTTCGCTAGATGGCAGCAGCGCTCCACCAGAAGGACGGCTGCAGTACCCAACTACATTTCGCTAGATGGCAGCAGCGCTCCACCAACAGGGCCGGCTGCAGTACCCAATTATATTTCGCTAGATGGCAGCAGCGCTCCACCAACCGGGCGGCCGCAGTACCCAAATATATTTCGCTAGATGGCAGCAGCGCTCCACCAACAGCGCCGGCTGCAGTACCCAAGTATATGTCGCTAGATGGCAGCAGCGCTCCACCAAAAGGGGCCGCCTGCAGTACCCAAGTATATTTCGCTAGATGGCAGCAGCGCTCCACCAAAAGGGCGGCTGCAGTACCCAATTACATTTCGCTAGATGGCAGCAGCGCTCCACCAACAGGGCCGGCTGCAGTACCCCAGTATATTTCGCTAGATGGCAGCAGCGCTACACCAAAAGGGCGGCTGCAGTACCCAATTACATTTCGCTAGATGGCAGCAGCGCTCCACCAACAGCGCCGGCTGCAGTACCCAAATATATTTCGCTAGATGGCAGCAGCGCTCCACCAAAAGGGCGGCTGCAGTACCCAATTACATTTCGCTAGATGGCAGCAGCGCTCCACCAAAAGGGCGGCTGCAGTACCCAAGTATATTTCGCTAGATGGCAGCAGAGCTCCACCAACAGGGACGGCTGCAATACCCAAGTATATTTGGCTAGATGGCAGCAGAGCTCCACCAACAGGGACGGCTGCAATACCCAAGTATATTTGGCTAGATGGCAGCAGCGCTCCACCAAAAGGGCGGCTGCAGTACCCAAGTATATTTCGCTAGATGGCAGCAGCGCTCCACCAAAAGGGCGGCTGCAGTACCCAAATATATAGTACTGAGTCTAACCCTAACCCTAAGAGCCTGAGTCTAACCCTAACCCGAAGAGCCTGAGTCTAACCCTAACCCTAAGAGCCTGAGTCTAACCCTCACCCGAAGAGCCTGAGTCTAACCCTAACCCTAAGAGCCTGAGTCTAACCCTAACCCGAAGAGCCTGAGTCTAACCCTAACCCTAAGAGCCTGAGTCTAACCCTAACCCTAAGAGCCTGAGTCTAACCCTCACCCTAAGAGCCTGAGTCTAACCCTAACCCTAAGAGCCTGAGTCTAACCCTAACCCTAAGAGCCTGAGTCTAACCCTAACCCTAAGAGCCTGAGTCTAACCCTAACCCTAAGAGCCTGAGTCTAACCCTAACCCTAAGAGCCTGAGTCTAACCCTAACCCTACGAGTCTAAACCTAACCCTAACCCTAACCCTAACAGTCTAACCCTAACCCTAACCCTAAGAGCCTGAGTCTAACCCTAACCCTACGAGTCTAACCCTAACCCTAACCCTAACCCTAACAGTCTAACCCTAACCCTAACCCTAACCCTAACCCTAAGAGCCTAACCCTAACCCTAACCCTAAGAGTCTAACCCTAACCCTAACCCTAACCCTAAGAGTCTAACCCTAACCCTGAGTCTAAACCTAACCCTAACCCTA
The DNA here is from genome assembly GCF_963210335.1 of Falco punctatus. Lineage (NCBI taxonomy): Eukaryota > Metazoa > Chordata > Aves > Falconiformes > Falconidae > Falco > Falco punctatus. The sequence continues at coordinate 213,746 of NW_027660141.1, read as the reverse complement.
ACCTTTAGAGTCTAACCCTAACCCTAAGATTCTAACCCTAACCCTAACCCTAACAGTCTAACCCTAACCCTAAGAGTCTAACCCTAAGAGTCTAACCCTAACCCTAACTCTAACCCTAACAGTCTAACCCTAAACATAAGAGTTTAAACCTAAGAGTATAACCCTAACCCTAACCCTAACCCTAACCCTAAGAGTCTAACCCTAACCCTGAGTCTAACCCTAACCCTAACCCTAACCCTAAGAGTCTAACCCTAACCCTGAGTCTAACCCTAACAGTCTAACCCTAACCCTAAGAGTCTAACCCTAAGAGTCTAACCCTAACCCTAACTCTAACCCTAACAGTCTAACCCTAAACATAAGAGTTTAACCCTAAGAGTCTAACCCTAACCCTAACCCTAACCCTAACAGTCTAACCCTAACCCTAACCCTAAGAGCCTGAGTCTAACCCTAACCCTAAGAGCCTGAGTCTAACCCTAACCCTAAGAGCCTGAGTCTAACCCTAACCCGAAGAGCCTGAGTCTAACCCTAACCCTAAGAGCCTGAGTCTAACCCTAACCCTAAGAGCCTGAGTCTAACCCTAACCCTACGAGTCTAACCCTAACCCTAACCCTAACCCTAATAGTCTAACCCTAACCCTAACCCTAACCCTAATCCTAAGAGTCTAACCCTAACCCTAACCATAACCCTAAGAGTCTAACCCTAACCCTAACCCTAACCTTAAGAGTCTAACCCTAACCCTGAGTCTAACCCTAACCCTAACCCTAACCCTAAGAGTCTAACCCTAACCCTAAGAGTCTAACCCTAACCCTAACCCTAACCCTAACAGTCTAACCCTAACCCTAAGAGTCTAACCCTAAGAGTCTAACCCTAACTCTAACCCTAACAGTCTAACCCTAAACATAAGAGTTTAACCCTAAGAGTCTAACCCTAACCCTAACCCTAACCCTAACAGTCTAATCCTAACCCTAACCCTAAGAGTCTAACCCTAACCCTAACCCTAACCCTAACCCTGACCCTAACCCTAAGAGTCTAACCCTAACCCTAACCCTAGCCCTAAGAGTCTAACCCTAACCCTACCCTAACCCTAAGAGTCTAACCCTAACCCTAAGAGTCTAACCCTAACCCTAACCCTAACCCTAAGAGTCTAACCCTAACCCTAAGAGTCTAACCCTAACCCTAAGAGTCTAACCCTAACCCTACCCTAACCCTAAGAGTCTAACCCTAACCCTAAGAGTCTAACCCTAACCCTAACCCTAACCCTAAGAGTCTAACCCTAACCCTAAGAGTCTAACCCTAACCCTAACACTAACCCTAACCCTAAATGTCTAACCCTAACCCTAAGAGTCTAACCCTAAGAGTCTAACCCTAACCCTAACCCTAACAGTCTAACCTTAACCCTAACCCTAACCCCGGCTGAAGTACCCAAGTATATTTCGCTAGATGGCAGCAGCGCTCCACCAACAGAGCCGGCTGCAGTACCCAAATATATTTCGCTAGATGGCAGCAGCGCTCCACCAACAGCGCCGGCTGCAGTACCCAAATATATTTCGCTAGATGGCAGCAGCGCTCCACCAAAAGGGCGGCTGCAGTACCCAATTACATTTCGCTAGATGGCAGCAGCGCTCCACCAACAGCGCCGGCTGCAGTACCCCAGTATATTTCGCTAGATGGCAGCAGCGCTACACCAAAAGGGCGGCTGCAGTACCCAATTACATTTCGCTAGATGGCAGCAGCGCTCCACCAACAGGGCCGGCTGCAGTACCCAAATATATTTCGCTAGATGGCAGCAGCGCTCCACCAACCGAGCGGCTGCAGTACCCAATTACATTTCGCTAGATGGCAGCAGCGCTCCACCAACAGCGCCGGCTGCAGTACCCAAGTATATTTCGCTAGATGGCAGCAGCGCTCCACCAAAAGGGCGGCTGCAGTACCCAATTACATTTCGCTAGATGGCAGCAGCGCTCCACCAAAAGGGCGGCTGCAGTACCCAAGTATATTTCGCTAGATGGCAGCAGAGCTCCACCAACAGGGACGGCTGCAATACCCAAGTATATTTGGCTAGATGGCAGCAGCGCTCCACCAAAAGGGCGGCTGCAGTACCCAAGTATATTTCGCTAGATGGCAGCAGCGCTCCACCAAAAGGGCGGCTGCAGTACCCAAATATATAGTACTGAGTCTAACCCTAACCCTAAGAGCCTGAGTCTAACCCTAACTCTAAGAGCCTGAGTCTAACCCTAACCCTAAGAGCCTGAGTCTAACCCTCACCCTAAGAGCCTGAGTCTAACCCTAACCCGAAGAGCCTGAGTCTAACCCTAACCCGAAGAGCCTGAGTCTAACCCTAACCCTAAGAGCCTGAGTCTAACCCTAACCCTAAGAGCCTGAGTCTAACCCTAACCCTAAGAGCCTGAGTCTAACCCTCACCCTAAGAGCCTGAGTCTAACCCTAACTCTAAGAGCCTGAGTCTAACCCTAACCCTAAGAGCCTGAGTCTAACCCTCACCCTAAGAGCCTGAGTCTAACCCTAACCCTAAGAGCCTGAGTCTAACCCTAACCCTACGAGTCTAACCCTAACCCTAACCCTAACCCTAACAGTCTAACCCTAACCCTAACCCTAAGAGCCTGAGTCTAACCCTAACCCTACGAGTCTAACCCTAACCCTAACCCTAACCCTAACAGTCTAACCCTAACCCTAACCCTAACCCTAACCCTAACCCTAAGAGCCTAACCCTAACCCTAACCCTAAGAGTCTAACCCTAACCCTAACCCTAACCCTAAGAGTCTAACCCTAACCCTAAGAGTCTAACCCTAACCCTAACCCTAACCCTAAGAGTCTAACCCTAACCCTAAGAGTCTAACCCTAAGAGTCTAACCCTAACCCTAACAGTCTAACCTTAACCCTAACCCTAACCCCGGCTGAAGTACCCAAGTATTTTTCGCTAGATGGCAGCAGCGCTCCACCAACAGAGCCGGCTGCAGTACCCAAATATATTTCGCTAGATGGCAGCAGCGCTCCACCAACAGCGCCGGCTGCAGTACCCAAATATATTTCGCTAGATGGCAGCAGCGCTCCACCAAAAGGGCGGCTGCAGTACCCAATTACATTTCGCTAGATGGCAGCAGCGCTCCACCAAAAGGGCGGCTGCAGTACCCAATTACATTTCGCTAGATGGCAGCAGCGCTCCACCAACCGGGCGGCTGCAGTACCCAAATATATTTCGCTAGATGGCAGCAGCGCTCCACCAACCGGCCGGCTGAAGTACCCAAGTATATTTCGCTAGATGGCAGCAGCGCTCCACCAACAGAGCCGGCTGCAGTACCCAAATATATTTCGCTAGATGGCAGCAGCGCTCCACCAAAAGGGGCCGCCTGCAGTACCCAAATATATTTCGCTAGATGGCAGCAGCGCTCCACCAACCGGTCGGCTGCAGTACCCAAGTATATTTCGCTAGATGGCAGCAGCGCTCCACCAACGGGGCGGATGCAGTACCCAAGTATATTTCGCTAGATGGCAGCAGCGCTCCACCAACCGGGCCGCCTGCAGTACCCAAGTATATGTCGCTAGATGGCAGCAGCGCTCCACCAACAGCGCCGGCTGCAGTACCCAATTACATTTCGCTAGATGGCAGCAGCGCTCCACCAAAAGGGCGGCTGCAGTACCCAATTACATTTCGCTAGATGGCAGCAGCGCTCCACAAAAAGGGCCGGCTGCAGTACCCAAATACATTTCGCTAGATGGCAGCAGCGCTCCACCAACAGGGCCGGTTGCAGTACCCAAGTATATTTCGCTAGATGGCAGCAGCGCTCCACCAAAAGGGCGGCTGCAGTACCCAATTACATTTCGCTAGATGGCAGCAGCGCTCCACCAGAAGGACGGCTGCAGTACCCAACTACATTTCGCTAGATGGCAGCAGCGCTCCACCAACAGGGCCGGCTGCAGTACCCAATTATATTTCGCTAGATGGCAGCAGCGCTCCACCAACCGGGCGGCCGCAGTACCCAAATATATTTCGCTAGATGGCAGCAGCGCTCCACCAACAGCGCCGGCTGCAGTACCCAAGTATATGTCGCTAGATGGCAGCAGCGCTCCACCAAAAGGGGCCGCCTGCAGTACCCAAGTATATTTCGCTAGATGGCAGCAGCGCTCCACCAAAAGGGCGGCTGCAGTACCCAATTACATTTCGCTAGATGGCAGCAGCGCTCCACCAACAGCGCCGGCTGCAGTACCCCAGTATATTTCGCTAGATGGCAGCAGCGCTACACCAAAAGGGCGGCTGCAGTACCCAATTACATTTCGCTAGATGGCAGCAGCGCTCCACCAACAGGGCCGGCTGCAGTACCCAAATATATTTCGCTAGATGGCAGCAGCGCTCCACCAACCGGGCGGCTGCAGTACCCAATTACATTTCGCTAGATGGCAGCAGCGCTCCACCAACAGCGCCGGCTGCAGTACCCTAGTATATTTCGCTAGATGGCAGCAGCGCTACACCAAAAGGGCGGCTGCAGTACCCAATTACATTTCGCTAGATGGCAGCAGCGCTCCACCAACAGGGCGGCTGCAGTACCCAAGTATATTTCGCTAGATGGCAGCAGAGCTCCACCAACAGGGACGGCTGCAATACCCAAGTATATTTGGCTAGATGGCAGCAGCGCTCCACCAAAAGGGCGGCTGCAGTACCCAAGTATATTTCGCTAGATGGCAGCAGCGCTCCACCAAAAGGGCGGCTGCAGTACCCAAATATATAGTACTGAGTCTAACCCTAACCCTAAGAGCCTGAGTCTAACCCTAACTCTAAGAGCCTGAGTCTAACCCTAACCCTAAGAGCCTGAGTCTAACCCTCACCCTAAGAGCCTGAGTCTAACCCTAACCCTAAGAGCCTGAGTCTAACCCTAACCCGAAGAGCCTGAGTCTAACCCTCACCCTAAGAGCCTGAGTCTAACCCTCACCCTAAGAGCCTGAGTCTAACCCTAACCCTAAGAGCCTGAGTCTAACCCTAACCCTAAGAGCCTGAGTCTAACCCTCACCCTAAGAGCCTGAGTCTAACCCTAACCCTAAGAGCCTGAGTCTAACCCTAACCCTAAGAGCCTGAGTCTAACCCTAACCCTACGAGTCTAACCCTAACCCTAACCCTAACCCTAACAGTCTAACCCTAACCCTAACCCTAAGAGCCTGAGTCTAACCCTAAGAGCCTGAGTCTAACCCTAACCCGAAGAGCCTGAGTCTAACCCTAACCCTAAGATACTGAGTCTAACCCTAACCCTAAGAGCCTGAGTCTAACCCTAACCCTAAGAGCCTGAGTCTAACCCTAACCCTACGAGTCTAACCCTAACCCTAACCCTAACCCTAACCCTAAGAGCCTAACCCTAACCCTAACCCTAAGAGTCTAACCCTAACCCTAACCCTAACCCTAAGAGTCTAACCCTAACCCTAAGAGTCTAACCCTAACCCTAACCCTAACCCTAACCCTAAGAGTCTAACCCTAACCCTAAGAGTCTAACCCTAAGAGTCTAACCCTAACCCTAACCCTAACAGTCTAACCTTAACCCTAACCCTAACCCCGGCTGAAGTACCCAAGTATATTTCGCTAGATGGCAGCAGCGCTCCACCAACAGAGCCGGCTGCAGTACCCAAATATATTTCGCTAGATGGCAGCAGCGCTCCACCAACAGCGCCGGCTGCAGTACCCAAATATATTTCGCTAGATGGCAGCAGCGCTCCACCAAAAGGGCGGCTGCAGTACCCAATTACATTTCGCTAGATGGCAGCAGCGCTCCACCAAAAGGGCGGCTGCAGTACCCAATTACATTTCGCTAGATGGCAGCAGCGCTCCACCAACCGGGCGGCTGCAGTACCCAAATATATTTCGCTAGATGGCAGCAGCGCTCCACCAACCGGCCGGCTGAAGTACCCAAGTATATTTCGCTAGATGGCAGCAGCGCTCCACCAACAGAGCCGGCTGCAGTACCCAAATATATTTCGCTAGATGGCAGCAGCGCTCCACCAAAAGGGGCCGCCTGCAGTACCCAAATATATTTCGCTAGATGGCAGCAGCGCTCCACCAACCGGTCGGCTGCAGTACCCAAGTATATTTCGCTAGATGGCAGCAGCGCTCCACCAACCGGGCGGCTGCAGTACCCAAGTATATTTCGCTAGATGGCAGCAGCGCTCCACCAACCGGGCCGCCTGCAGTACCCAAGTATATGTCGCTAGATGGCAGCAGCGCTCCACCAACAGCGCCGGCTGCAGTACCCAATTACATTTCGCTAGATGGCAGCAGCGCTCCACCAAAAGGGCGGCTGCAGTACCCAATTACATTTCGCTAGATGGCAGCAGCGCTCCACAAAAAGGGCCGGCTGCAGTACCCAAATATATTTCGCTAGATGGCAGCAGCGCTCCACCAACAGCGCCGGTTGCAGTACCCAAGTATATTTCGCTAGATGGCAGCAGCGCTCCACCAAAAGGGCGGCTGCAGTACCCAATTACATTTCGCTAGATGGCAGCAGCGCTCCACCAGAAGGACGGCTGCAGTACCCAACTACATTTCGCTAGATGGCAGCAGCGCTCCACCAACAGGGCCGGCTGCAGTACCCAATTATATTTCGCTAGATGGCAGCAGCGCTCCACCAACCGGGCGGCCGCAGTACCCAAATATATTTCGCTAGATGGCAGCAGCGCTCCACCAACAGCGCCGGCTGCAGTACCCAAGTATATGTCGCTAGATGGCAGCAGCGCTCCACCAAAAGGGGCCGCCTGCAGTACCCAAGTATATTTCGCTAGATGGCAGCAGCGCTCCACCAAAAGGGCGGCTGCAGTACCCAATTACATTTCGCTAGATGGCAGCAGCGCTCCACCAACAGGGCCGGCTGCAGTACCCCAGTATATTTCGCTAGATGGCAGCAGCGCTACACCAAAAGGGCGGCTGCAGTACCCAATTACATTTCGCTAGATGGCAGCAGCGCTCCACCAACAGCGCCGGCTGCAGTACCCAAATATATTTCGCTAGATGGCAGCAGCGCTCCACCAAAAGGGCGGCTGCAGTACCCAATTACATTTCGCTAGATGGCAGCAGCGCTCCACCAAAAGGGCGGCTGCAGTACCCAAGTATATTTCGCTAGATGGCAGCAGAGCTCCACCAACAGGGACGGCTGCAATACCCAAGTATATTTGGCTAGATGGCAGCAGAGCTCCACCAACAGGGACGGCTGCAATACCCAAGTATATTTGGCTAGATGGCAGCAGCGCTCCACCAAAAGGGCGGCTGCAGTACCCAAGTATATTTCGCTAGATGGCAGCAGCGCTCCACCAAAAGGGCGGCTGCAGTACCCAAATATATAGTACTGAGTCTAACCCTAACCCTAAGAGCCTGAGTCTAACCCTAACCCGAAGAGCCTGAGTCTAACCCTAACCCTAAGAGCCTGAGTCTAACCCTCACCCGAAGAGCCTGAGTCTAACCCTAACCCTAAGAGCCTGAGTCTAACCCTAACCCGAAGAGCCTGAGTCTAACCCTAACCCTAAGAGCCTGAGTCTAACCCTAACCCTAAGAGCCTGAGTCTAACCCTCACCCTAAGAGCCTGAGTCTAACCCTAACCCTAAGAGCCTGAGTCTAACCCTAACCCTAAGAGCCTGAGTCTAACCCTAACCCTAAGAGCCTGAGTCTAACCCTAACCCTAAGAGCCTGAGTCTAACCCTAACCCTAAGAGCCTGAGTCTAACCCTAACCCTACGAGTCTAAACCTAACCCTAACCCTAACCCTAACAGTCTAACCCTAACCCTAACCCTAAGAGCCTGAGTCTAACCCTAACCCTACGAGTCTAACCCTAACCCTAACCCTAACCCTAACAGTCTAACCCTAACCCTAACCCTAACCCTAACCCTAAGAGCCTAACCCTAACCCTAACCCTAAGAGTCTAACCCTAACCCTAACCCTAACCCTAAGAGTCTAACCCTAACCCTGAGTCTAAACCTAACCCTAACCCTAACCTTTAGAGTCTAACCCTAACCCTAAGATTCTAACCCTAACCCTAACCCTAACAGTCTAACCCTAACCCTAAGAGTCTAACCCTAAGAGTCTAACCCTAACCCTAACTCTAACCCTAACAGTCTAACCCTAAACATAAGAGTTTAAACCTAAGAGTATAACCCTAACCCTAACCCTAACCCTAACAGTCTAACCCTAACCCTAACCCTAACCCTAAGAGTCTAACCCTAACCCTGAGTCTAACCCTAACCCTAACCCTAACCCTAAGAGTCTAACCCTAACCCTGAGTCTAACCCTAACAGTCTAACCCTAACCCTAAGAGTCTAACCCTAAGAGTCTAACCCTAACCCTAACTCTAACCCTAACAGTCTAACCCTAAACATAAGAGTTTAACCCTAAGAGTCTAACCCTAACCCTAACCCTAACCCTAACAGTCTAACCCTAACCCTAACCCTAAGAGCCTGAGTCTAACCCTAACCCTAAGAGCCTGAGTCTAACCCTAACCCTAAGAGCCTGAGTCTAACCCTAACCCGAAGAGCCTGAGTCTAACCCTAACCCTAAGAGCCTGAGTCTAACCCTAACCCTAAGAGCCTGAGTCTAACCCTAACCCTACGAGTCTAACCCTAACCCTAACCCTAACCCTAATAGTCTAACCCTAACCCTAACCCTAACCCTAATCCTAAGAGTCTAACCCTAACCCTAACCCTAACCCTAAGAGTCTAACCCTAACCCTAACCCTAACCTTAAGAGTCTAACCCTAACCCTGAGTCTAACCCTAACCCTAACCCTAACCCTAAGAGTCTAACCCTAACCCTAAGAGTCTAACCCTAACCCTAACCCTAACCCTAACAGTCTAACCCTAACCCTAAGAGTCTAACCCTAAGAGTCTAACCCTAACTCTAACCCTAACAGTCTAACCCTAAACATAAGAGTTTAACCCTAAGAGTCTAACCCTAAACCTAACCCTAACCCTAACAGTCTAATCCTAACCCTAACCCTAAGAGTCTAACCCTAACCCTAACCCTAACCCTAACCCTGACCCTAACCCTAAGAGTCTAACCCTAACCCTAACCCTAACCCTAAGAGTCTAACCCTAACCCTACCCTAACCCTAAGAGTCTAACCCTAACCCTAAGAGTCTAACCCTAACCCTAACCCTAACCCTAAGAGTCTAACCCTAACCCTAAGAGTCTAACCCTAACCCTAACCCTAACCCTAAGAGTCTAACCCTAACCCTACCCTAACCCTAAGAGTCTAACCCTAACCCTAAGAGTCTAACCCTAACCCTAACCCTAACCCTAAGAGTCTAACCCTAACCCTAAGAGTCTAACCCTAACCCTAACCCTAACCCTAACCCTAAGAGTCTAACCCTAACCCTAAGAGTCTAACCCTAAGAGTCTAACCCTAACCCTAACCCTAACAGTCTAACCTTAACCCTAACCCTAACCCCGGCTGAAGTACCCAAGTATATTTCGCTAGATGGCAGCAGCGCTCCACCAACAGAGCCGGCTGCAGTACCCAAATATATTTCGCTAGATGGCAGCAGCGCTCCACCAACAGCGCCGGCTGCAGTACCCAAATATATTTCGCTAGATGGCAGCAGCGCTCCACCAAAAGGGCGGCTGCAGTACCCAATTACATTTCGCTAGATGGCAGCAGCGCTCCACCAACAGCGCCGGCTGCAGTACCCCAGTATATTTCGCTAGATGGCAGCAGCGCTACACCAAAAGGGCGGCTGCAGTACCCAATTACATTTCGCTAGATGGCAGCAGCGCTCCACCAACAGGGCCGGCTGCAGTACCCAAATATATTTCGCTAGATGGCAGCAGCGCTCCACCAACCGAGCGGCTGCAGTACCCAATTACATTTCGCTAGATGGCAGCAGCGCTCCACCAACAGCGCCGGCTGCAGTACCCAAGTATATTTCGCTAGATGGCAGCAGCGCTCCACCAAAAGGGCGGCTGCAGTACCCAATTACATTTCGCTAGATGGCAGCAGCGCTCCACCAAAAGGGCGGCTGCAGTACCCAAGTATATTTCGCTAGATGGCAGCAGAGCTCCACCAACAGGGACGGCTGCAATACCCAAGTATATTTGGCTAGATGGCAGCAGCGCTCCACCAAAAGGGCGGCTGCAGTACCCAAGTATATTTCGCTAGATGGCAGCAGCGCTCCACCAAAAGGGCGGCTGCAGTACCCAAATATATAGTACTGAGTCTAACCCTAACCCTAAGAGCCTGAGTCTAACCCTAACTCTAAGAGCCTGAGTCTAACCCTAACCCTAAGAGCCTGAGTCTAACCCTCACCCTAAGAGCCTGAGTCTAACCCTAACCCGAAGAGCCTGAGTCTAACCCTAACCCGAAGAGCCTGAGTCTAACCCTAACCCTAAGAGCCTGAGTCTAACCCTAACCCTAAGAGCCTGAGTCTAACCCTAACCCTAAGAGCCTGAGTCTAACCCTCACCCTAAGAGCCTGAGTCTAACCCTAACTCTAAGAGCCTGAGTCTAACCCTAACCCTAAGAGCCTGAGTCTAACCCTCACCCTAAGAGCCTGAGTCTAACCCTAACCCTAAGAGCCTGAGTCTAACCCTAACCCTAAGAGCCTGAGTCTAACCCTAACCCTACGAGTCTAACCCTAACCCTAACCCTAACCCTAACAGTCTAACCCTAACCCTAACCCTAAGAGCCTGAGTCTAACCCTAACCCTACGAGTCTAACCCTAACCCTAACCCTAACCCTAACAGTCTAACCCTAACCCTAACCCTAACCCTAACCCTAACCCTAAGAGCCTAACCCTAACCCTAACCCTAAGAGTCTAACCCTAACCCTAACCCTAACCCTAAGAGTCTAACCCTAACCCTAAGAGTCTAACCCTAACCCTAACCCTAACCCTAAGAGTCTAACCCTAACCCTAAGAGTCTAACCCTAAGAGTCTAACCCTAACCCTAACAGTCTAACCTTAACCCTAACCCTAACCCCGGCTGAAGTACCCAAGTATTTTTCGCTAGATGGCAGCAGCGCTCCACCAACAGAGCCGGCTGCAGTACCCAAATATATTTCGCTAGATGGCAGCAGCGCTCCACCAACAGCGCCGGCTGCAGTACCCAAATATATTTCGCTAGATGGCAGCAGCGCTCCACCAAAAGGGCGGCTGCAGTACCCAATTACATTTCGCTAGATGGCAGCAGCGCTCCACCAAAAGGGCGGCTGCAGTACCCAATTACATTTCGCTAGATGGCAGCAGCGCTCCACCAACCGGGCGGCTGCAGTACCCAAATATATTTCGCTAGATGGCAGCAGCGCTCCACCAACCGGCCGGCTGAAGTACCCAAGTATATTTCGCTAGATGGCAGCAGCGCTCCACCAACAGAGCCGGCTGCAGTACCCAAATATATTTCGCTAGATGGCAGCAGCGCTCCACCAAAAGGGGCCGCCTGCAGTACCCAAATATATTTCGCTAGATGGCAGCAGCGCTCCACCAACCGGTCGGCTGCAGTACCCAAGTATATTTCGCTAGATGGCAGCAGCGCTCCACCAACGGGGCGGCTGCAGTACCCAAGTATATTTCGCTAGATGGCAGCAGCGCTCCACCAACCGGGCCGCCTGCAGTACCCAAGTATATGTCGCTAGATGGCAGCAGCGCTCCACCAACAGCGCCGGCTGCAGTACCCAATTACATTTCGCTAGATGGCAGCAGCGCTCCACCAAAAGGGCGGCTGCAGTACCCAATTACATTTCGCTAGATGGCAGCAGCGCTCCACAAAAAGGGCCGGCTGCAGTACCCAAATACATTTCGCTAGATGGCAGCAGCGCTCCACCAACAGGGCCGGTTGCAGTACCCAAGTATATTTCGCTAGATGGCAGCAGCGCTCCACCAAAAGGGCGGCTGCAGTACCCAATTACATTTCGCTAGATGGCAGCAGCGCTCCACCAGAAGGACGGCTGCAGTACCCAACTACATTTCGCTAGATGGCAGCAGCGCTCCACCAACAGGGCCGGCTGCAGTACCCAATTATATTTCGCTAGATGGCAGCAGCGCTCCACCAACCGGGCGGCCGCAGTACCCAAATATATTTCGCTAGATGGCAGCAGCGCTCCACCAACAGCGCCGGCTGCAGTACCCAAGTATATGTCGCTAGATGGCAGCAGCGCTCCACCAAAAGGGGCCGCCTGCAGTACCCAAGTATATTTCGCTAGATGGCAGCAGCGCTCCACCAAAAGGGCGGCTGCAGTACCCAATTACATTTCGCTAGATGGCAGCAGCGCTCCACCAACAGCGCCGGCTGCAGTACCCCAGTATATTTCGCTAGATGGCAGCAGCGCTACACCAAAAGGGCGGCTGCAGTACCCAATTACATTTCGCTAGATGGCAGCAGCGCTCCACCAACAGGGCCGGCTGCAGTACCCAAATATATTTCGCTAGATGGCAGCAGCGCTCCACCAACCGGGCGGCTGCAGTACCCAATTACATTTCGCTAGATGGCAGCAGCGCTCCACCAACAGCGCCGGCTGCAGTACCCTAGTATATTTCGCTAGATGGCAGCAGCGCTACACCAAAAGGGCGGCTGCAGTACCCAATTACATTTCGCTAGATGGCAGCAGCGCTCCACCAACAGGGCGGCTGCAGTACCCAAGTATATTTCGCTAGATGGCAGCAGAGCTCCACCAACAGGGACGGCTGCAATACCCAAGTATATTTGGCTAGATGGCAGCAGCGCTCCACCAAAAGGGCGGCTGCAGTACCCAAGTATATTTCGCTAGATGGCAGCAGCGCTCCACCAAAAGGGCGGCTGCAGTACCCAAATATATAGTACTGAGTCTAACCCTAACCCTAAGAGCCTGAGTCTAACCCTAACTCTAAGAGCCTGAGTCTAACCCTAACCCTAAGAGCCTGAGTCTAACCCTCACCCTAAGAGCCTGAGTCTAACCCTAACCCGAAGAGCCTGAGTCTAACCCTAACCCGAAGAGCCTGAGTCTAACCCTCACCCTAAGAGCCTGAGTCTAACCCTAACCCTAAGAGCCTGAGTCTAACCCTCACCCTAAGAGCCTGAGTCTAACCCTAACCCTAAGAGCCTGAGTCTAACCCTAACCCTAAGAGCCTGAGTCTAACCCTCACCCTAAGAGCCTGAGTCTAACCCTAACCCTAAGAGCCTGAGTCTAACCCTAACCCTAAGAGCCTGAGTCTAACCCTAACCCTAAGAGCCTGAGTCTAACCCTAACCCTACGAGTCTAACCCTAACCCTAACCCTAACCCTAACAGTCTAACCCTAACCCTAACCCTAAGAGCCTGAGTCTAACCCTAAGAGCCTGAGTCTAACCCTAACCCTAAGAGCCTGAGTCTAACCCAAACCCTAAGAGCCTGAGTCTAACCCTAACCCGAAGAGCCTGAGTCTAACCCTAACCCTAAGAGCCTGAGTCTAACCCTAACCCTACGAGTCTAACCCTAACCCTAACCCTAACCCTAATAGTCTAACCCTAACCCTAACCCTAACCCTAATCCTAAGAGTCTAACCCTAACCCTAACCATAACCCTAAGAGTCTAACCCTAACCCTAACCCTAACCTTAAGAGTCTAACCCTAACCCTGAGTCTAACCCTAACCCTAACCCTAACCCTAAGAGTCTAACCCTAACCCTAAGAGTCTAACCCTAACCCTAACCCTAACCCTAACAGTCTAACCCTAACCCTAAGAGTCTAACCCTAAGAGTCTAACCCTAACTCTAACCCTAACAGTCTAACCCTAAACATAAGAGTTTAACCCTAAGAGTCTAACCCTAACCCTAACCCTAACCCTAACAGTCTAATCCTAACCCTAACCCTAAGAGTCTAACCCTAACCCTAACCCTAACCCTAACCCTGACCCTAACCCTAAGAGTCTAACCCTAACCCTAACCCTAACCCTAAGAGTCTAACCCTAACCCTACCCTAACCCTAAGAGTCTAACCCTAACCCTAAGAGTCTAACCCTAACCCTAACCCTAACCCTAAGAGTCTAACCCTAACCCTAAGAGTCTAACCCTAACCCTAACCCTAAGAGTCTAACCCTAACCCTACCCTAACCCTAAGAGTCTAACCCTAACCCTAAGAGTCTAACCCTAACCCTAACCCTAACCCTAAGAGTCTAACCCTAACCCTAAGAGTCTAACCCTAACCCTAACCCTAACCCTAACCCTAAGAGTCTAACCCTAACCCTAAGAGTCTAACCCTAAGAGTCTAACCCTAACCCTAACCCTAACAGTCTAACCTTAACCCTAACCCTAACCCCGGCTGAAGTACCCAAGTATATTTCGCTAGATGGCAGCAGCGCTCCACCAACAGAGCCGGCTGCAGTACCCAAATATATTTCGCTAGATGGCAGCAGCGCTCCACCAACAGCGCCGGCTGCAGTACCCAAATATATTTCGCTAGATGGCAGCAGCGCTCCACCAAAAGGGCGGCTGCAGTACCCAATTACATTTCGCTAGATGGCAGCAGCGCTCCACCAAAAGGGCGGCTGCAGTACCCAATTACATTTCGCTAGATGGCAGCAGCGCTCCACCAACCGGGCGGCTGCAGTACCCAAATATATTTCGCTAGATGGCAGCAGCGCTCCACCAACCGGCCGGCTGAAGTACCCAAGTATATTTCGCTAGATGGCAGCAGCGCTCCACCAACAGCGCCGGCTGCAGTACCCAAATATATTTCGCTAGATGGCAGCAGCGCTCCACCAAAAGGGGCCGCCTGCAGTACCCAAATATATTTCGCTAGATGGCAGCAGCGCTCCACCAACCGGTCGGCTGCAGTACCCAAGTATATTTCGCTAGATGGCAGCAGCGCTCCACCAACCGGGCGGCTGCAGTACCCAAGTATATTTCGCTAGATGGCAGCAGCGCTCCACCAACCGGGCCGCCTGCAGTACCCAAGTATATGTCGCTAGATGGCAGCAGCGCTCCACCAACAGCGCCGGCTGCAGTACCCAATTACATTTCGCTAGATGGCAGCAGCGCTCCACCAAAAGGGCGGCTGCAGTACCCAATTACATTTCGCTAGATGGCAGCAGCGCTCCACAAAAAGGGCCGGCTGCAGTACCCAAATATATTTCGCTAGATGGCAGCAGCGCTCCACCAACAGGGCCGGTTGCAGTACCCAAGTATATTTCGCTAGATGGCAGCAGCGCTCCACCAAAAGGGCGGCTGCAGTACCCAATTACATTTCGCTAGATGGCAGCAGCGCTCCACCAGAAGGACGGCTGCAGTACCCAACTACATTTCGCTAGATGGCAGCAGCGCTCCACCAACAGGGCCGGCTGCAGTACCCAATTATATTTCGCTAGATGGCAGCAGCGCTCCACCAACCGGGCGGCCGCAGTACCCAAATATATTTCGCTAGATGGCAGCAGCGCTCCACCAACAGCGCCGGCTGCAGTACCCAAGTATATGTCGCTAGATGGCAGCAGCGCTCCACCAACAGGGCGGCTGCAGTACCCAAGTATATTTCGCTAGAGGGCAGCAGCGCTCCACCAAAAGGGCGGCTGCAGTACCCAATTACATTTCGCTAGATGGCAGCAGCGCTCCACCAACAGCGCCGGCTGCAGTACCCCAGTATATTTCGCTAGATGGCAGCAGCGCTACACCAAAAGGGCGGCTGCAGTACCCAATTACATTTCGCTAGATGGCAGCAGCGCTCCACCAACAGGGCCGGCTGCAGTACCCAAATATATTTCGCTAGATGGCAGCAGCGCTCCACCAAAAGGGCGGCTGCAGTACCCAATTACATTTCGCTAGATGGCAGCAGCGCTCCACCAAAAGGGCGGCTGCAGTACCCAAGTATATTTCGCTAGATGGCAGCAGAGCTCCACCAACAGGGACGGCTGCAATACCCAAGTATATTTGGCTAGATGGCAGCAGCGCTCCACCAAAAGGGCGGCTGCAGTACCCAAGTATATTTCGCTAGATGGCAGCAGCGCTCCACCAAAAGGGCGGCTGCAGTACCCAAATATATAGTACTGAGTCTAACCCTAACCCTAAGAGCCTGAGTCTAACCCTAACTCTAAGAGCCTGAGTCTAACCCTCACCCTAAGAGCCTGAGTCTAACCCTCACCCTAAGAGCCTGAGTCTAACCCTAACCCGAAGAGCCTGAGTCTAACCCTAACCCGAAGAGCCTGAGTCTAACCCTCACCCTAAGAGCCTGAGTCTAACCCTAACCCTAAGAGCCTGAGTCTAACCCTAACCCTAAGAGCCTGAGTCTAACCCTCACCCTAAGAGCCTGAGTCTAACCCTAACTCTAAGAGCCTGAGTCTAACCCTAACCCTAAGAGCCTGAGTCTAACCCTCACCCTAAGAGCCTGAGTCTAACCCTAACCCTAAGAGCCTGAGTCTAACCCTAACCCTAAGAGCCTGAGTCTAACCCTAACCCTAAGAGCCTGAGTCTAACCCTAACCCTACGAGTCTAACCCTAACCCTAACCCTAACCCTAACCCTAACAGTCTAACCCTAACCCTAACCCTAAGAGCCTGAGTCTAACCCTAACCCTACGAGTCTAACCCTAACCCTAACCCTAACCCTAACAGTCTAACCCTAACCCTAACCCTAACCCTAACCCTAACCCTAAGAGCCTAACCCTAACCCTAACCCTAAGAGTCTAACCCTAACCCTAACCCTAACCCTAAGAGTCTAACCCTAACCCTAAGAGTCTAACCCTAACCCTAACCCTAACCCTAACCCTAACCCTAAGAGTCTAACCCTAACCCTAAGAGTCTAACCCTAAGAGTCTAACCCTAACCCTAACCCTAACAGTCTAACCTTAA
Source organism: Falco punctatus (assembly GCF_963210335.1). Lineage (NCBI taxonomy): Eukaryota > Metazoa > Chordata > Aves > Falconiformes > Falconidae > Falco > Falco punctatus. The sequence goes on along the minus strand of NW_027660141.1, from coordinate 196,994 downwards.
CCCTAACCCTAACCCCGGCTGAAGTACCCAAGTATATTTCGCTAGATGGCAGCAGCGCTCCACCAACAGAGCCGGCTGCAGTACCCAAATATATTTCGCTAGATGGCAGCAGCGCTCCACCAACAGCGCCGGCTGCAGTACCCAAATATATTTCGCTAGATGGCAGCAGCGCTCCACCAAAAGGGCGGCTGCAGTACCCAATTACATTTCGCTAGATGGCAGCAGCGCTCCACCAAAAGGGCGGCTGCAGTACCCAATTACATTTCGCTAGATGGCAGCAGCGCTCCACCAAAAGGGCGGCTGCAGTACCCAAATATATTTCGCTAGATGGCAGCAGCGCTCCACCAACCGGCCGGCTGAAGTACCCAAGTATATTTCGCTAGATGGCAGCAGCGCTCCACCAACAGCGCCGGCTGCAGTACCCAAATATATTTCGCTAGATGGCAGCAGCGCTCCACCAAAAGGGGCCGCCTGCAGTACCCAAATATATTTCGCTAGATGGCAGCAGCGCTCCACCAACCGGTCGGCTGCAGTACCCAAGTATATTTCGCTAGATGGCAGCAGCGCTCCACCAACCGGGCGGCTGCAGTACCCAAGTATATTTCGCTAGATGGCAGCAGCGCTCCACCAACCGGGCCGCCTGCAGTACCCAAGTATATGTCGCTAGATGGCAGCAGCGCTCCACCAACAGCGCCGGCTGCAGTACCCAATTACATTTCGCTAGATGGCAGCAGCGCTCCACCAAAAGGGCGGCTGCAGTACCCAATTACATTTCGCTAGATGGCAGCAGCGCTCCACAAAAAGGGCCGGCTGCAGTACCCAAATATATTTCGCTAGATGGCAGCAGCGCTCCACCAACAGGGCCGGTTGCAGTACCCAAGTATATTTCGCTAGATGGCAGCAGCGCTCCACCAAAAGGGCGGCTGCAGTACCCAATTACATTTCGCTAGATGGCAGCAGCGCTCCACCAGAAGGACGGCTGCAGTACCCAACTACATTTCGCTAGATGGCAGCAGCGCTCCACCAACAGGGCCGGCTGCAGTACCCAATTATATTTCGCTAGATGGCAGCAGCGCTACACCAAAAGGGCGGCTGCAGTACCCAATTACATTTCGCTAGATGGCAGCAGCGCTCCACCAACAGGGCCGGCTGCAGTACCCAAATATATTTCGCTAGATGGCAGCAGCGCTCCACCAACCGAGCGGCTGCAGTACCCAATTACATTTCGCTAGATGGCAGCAGCGCTCCACCAACAGCGCCGGCTGCAGTACCCAAGTATATTTCGCTAGATGGCAGCAGCGCTCCACCAAAAGGGCGGCTGCAGTACCCAATTACATTTCGCTAGATGGCAGCAGCGCTCCACCAAAAGGGCGGCTGCAGTACCCAAGTATATTTCGCTAGATGGCAGCAGAGCTCCACCAACAGGGACGGCTGCAATACCCAAGTATATTTGGCTAGATGGCAGCAGCGCTCCACCAAAAGGGCGGCTGCAGTACCCAAGTATATTTCGCTAGATGGCAGCAGCGCTCCACCAAAAGGGCGGCTGCAGTACCCAAATATATAGTACTGAGTCTAACCCTAACCCTAAGAGCCTGAGTCTAACCCTAACCCGAAGAGCCTGAGTCTAACCCTAACCCTAAGAGCCTGAGTCTAACCCTCACCCTAAGAGCCTGAGTCTAACCCTAACCCGAAGAGCCTGAGTCTAACCCTAACCCGAAGAGCCTGAGTCTAACCCTCACCCTAAGAGCCTGAGTCTAACCCTAACCCTAAGAGCCTGAGTCTAACCCTAACCCTAAGAGCCTGAGTCTAACCCTCACCCTAAGAGCCTGAGTCTAACCCTAACCCTAAGAGCCTGAGTCTAACCCTAACCCGAAGAGCCTGAGTCTAACCCTCACCCTAAGAGCCTGAGTCTAACCCTAACCCTAAGAGCCTGAGTCTAACCCTAACCCTAAGAGCCTGAGTCTAACCCTAACCCTAAGAGCCTGAGTCTAACCCTAACCCTACGAGTCTAACCCTAACCCTAACCCTAACACTAACAGTCTAACCCTAACCCTAACCCTAAGAGCCTGAGTCTAACCCTAACCCTACGAGTCTAACCCTAACCCTAACCCTAACCCTAACAGTCTAACCCTAACCCTAACCCTAACCCTAACCCTAAGAGCCTAACCCTAACCCTAACCCTAAGAGTCTAACCCTAACCCTAACCCTAACCCTAAGAGTCTAACCCTAACCCTGAGTCTAAACCTAACCCTAACCCTAACCTTTAGAGTCTAACCCTAACCCTAAGAGTCTAACCCTAACCCTAACCCTAACCCTAACAGTCTAACCCTAACCCTAAGAGTCTAACCCTAAGAGTCTAACCCTAACCCTAACTCTAACCCTAACAGTCTAACCCTAAACATAAGAGTTTAACCCTAAGAGTCTAACCCTAACCCTAACCCTAACCCTAACAGTCTAACCCTAACCCTAACCCTAACCCTAAGAGTCTAACCCTAACCCTGAGTCTAACCCTAACCCTAACCCTAACCCTAACCCTAAGAGTCTAACCCTAACCCTGAGTCTAACCCTAACAGTCTAACCCTAACCCTAAGAGTCTAACCCTAAGAGTCTAACCCTAACCCTAACTCTAACCCTAACAGTCTAACCCTAAACATAAGAGTTTAACCCTAAGAGTCTAACCCTAACCCTAACCCTAACCCTAACAGTCTAACCCTAACCCTAACCCTAAGAGCCTGAGTCTAACCCTAACCCTAAGAGCCTGAGTCTAACCCTAACCCGAAGAGCCTGAGTCTAACCCTAACCCTAAGAGCCTGAGTCTAACCCTAACCCTAAGAGCCTGAGTCTAACCCTAACCCTAAGAGTCTAACCCTAACCCTAACCCTAACCCTAATAGTCTAACCCTAACCCTAACCCTAACCCTAATCCTAAGAGTCTAACCCTAACCCTAACCATAACCCTAAGAGTCTAACCCTAACCCTAACCCTAACCTTAAGAGTCTAACCCTAACCCTGAGTCTAACCCTAACCCTAACCCTAACCCTAAGAGTCTAACCCTAACCCTAAGAGTCTAACCCTAACCCTAACCCTAACCCTAACAGTCTAACCCTAACCCTAAGAGTCTAACCCTAAGAGTCTAACCCTAACTCTAACCCTAACAGTCTAACCCTAAACATAAGAGTTTAACCCTAAGAGTCTAACCCTAACCCTAACCCTAACCCTAACAGTCTAATCCTAACCCTAACCCTAAGAGGCTAACCCTAACCCTAACCCTAACCCTAACCCTGACCCTAACCCTAAGAGTCTAACCCTAACCCTAACCCTAACCCTAAGAGTCTAACCCTAACCCTACCCTAACCCTAAGAGTCTAACCCTAACCCTAAGAGTCTAACCCTAACCCTAACCCTAACCCTAAGAGTCTAACCCTAACCCTAAGAGTCTAACCCTAACCCGAACCCTAACCCTAAGAGTCTAACCCTAACCCTACCCTAACCCTAAGAGTCTAACCCTAACCCTAAGAGTCTAACCCTAACCCTAACCCTAACCCTAAGAGTCTAACCCTAACTCTAAGAGTCTAACCCTAACCCTAACACTAACCCTAACCCTAAATGTCTAACCCTAACCCTAAGAGTCTAACCCTAAGAGTCTAACCCTAACCCTAACCCTAACAGTCTAACCTTAACCCTAACCCTAACCCCGGCTGAAGTACCCAAGTATATTTCGCTAGATGGCAGCAGCGCTCCACCAACAGCGCCGGCTGCAGTACCCAAATATATTTCGCTAGATGGCAGCAGCGCTCCACCAAAAGGGCGGCTGCAGTACCCAATTACATTTCGCTAGATGGCAGCAGCGCTCCACCAACAGCGCCGGCTGCAGTACCCCAGTATATTTCGCTAGATGGCAGCAGCGCTACACCAAAAGGGCGGCTGCAGTACCCAATTACATTTCGCTAGATGGCAGCAGCGCTCCACCAACAGGGCCGGCTGCAGTACCCAAATATATTTCGCTAGATGGCAGCAGCGCTCCACCAACCGAGCGGCTGCAGTACCCAATTACATTTCGCTAGATGGCAGCAGCGCTCCACCAACAGCGCCGGCTGCAGTACCCAAGTATATTTCGCTAGATGGCAGCAGCGCTCCACCAAAAGGGCGGCTGCAGTACCCAATTACATTTCGCTAGATGGCAGCAGCGCTCCACCAAAAGGGCGGCTGCAGTACCCAAGTATATTTCGCTAGATGGCAGCAGAGCTCCACCAACAGGGACGGCTGCAATACCCAAGTATATTTGGCTAGATGGCAGCAGCGCTCCACCAAAAGGGCGGCTGCAGTACCCAAGTATATTTCGCTAGATGGCAGCAGCGCTCAACCAAAAGGGCGGCTGCAGTACCCAAATATATAGTACTGAGTCTAACCCTAACCCTAAGAGCCTGAGTCTAACCCTAACTCTAAGAGCCTGAGTCTAACCCTAACCCTAAGAGCCTGAGTCTAAGTCAAACCCTAAGAGCCTGAGTCTAACCCTAACCCGAAGAGCCTGAGTCTAACCCTAACCCGAAGAGCCTGAGTCTAACCCTCACCCTAAGAGCCTGAGTCTAACCCTAACCCTAAGAGCCTGAGTCTAACCCTAACCCTAAGAGCCTGAGTCTAACCCTCACCCTAAGAGCCTGAGTCTAACCCTAACTCTAAGAGCCTGAGTCTAACCCTAACCCTAAGAGCCTGAGTCTAACCCTCACCCTAAGAGCCTGAGTCTAACCCTAACCCTAAGAGCCTGAGTCTAACCCTAACCCTAAGAGCCTGAGTCTAACCCTAACCCTACGAGTCTAACCCTAACCCTAACCCTAACCCTAACAGTCTAACCCTAACCCTAACCCTAAGAGCCTGAGTCTAACCCTAACCCTACGAGTCTAACCCTAACCCTAACCCTAACCCTAACAGTCTAACCCTAACCCTAACCCTAACCCTAACCCTAACCCTAAGAGCCTAACCCTAACCCTAACCCTAAGAGTCTAACCCTAACCCTAACCCTAACCCTAAGAGTCTAACCCTAACCCTAAGAGTCTAACCCTAACCCTAACCCTAACCCTAACCCTAAGAGTCTAACCCTAACCCTAAGAGTCTAACCCTAAGAGTCTAACCCTAACCCTAACCCTAACAGTCTAACCTTAACCCTAACCCTAACCCCGGCTGAAGTACCCAAGTATATTTCGCTAGATGGCAGCAGCGCTCCACCAACAGAGCCGGCTGCAGTACCCAAATATATTTCGCTAGATGGCAGCAGCGCTCCACCAACAGCGCCGGCTGCAGTACCCAAATATATTTCGCTAGATGGCAGCAGCGCTCCACCAAAAGGGCGGCTGCAGTACCCAATTACATTTCGCTAGATGGCAGCAGCGCTCCACCAAAAGGGCGGCTGCAGTACCCAATTACATTTCGCTAGATGGCAGCAGCGCTCCACCAACCGGCCGGCTGAAGTACCCAAGTATATTTCGCTAGATGGCAGCAGCGCTCCACCAAAAGGGGCCGCCTGCAGTACCCAAATATATTTCGCTAGATGGCAGCAGCGCTCCACCAACCGGTCGGCTGCAGTACCCAAGTATATTTCGCTAGATGGCAGCAGCGCTCCACCAACCGGGCGGCTGCAGTACCCAAGTATATTTCGCTAGATGGCAGCAGCGCTCCACCAACCGGGCCGCCTGCAGTACCCAAGTATATGTCGCTAGATGGCAGCAGCGCTCCACCAACAGCGCCGGCTGCAGTACCCAATTACATTTCGCTAGATGGCAGCAGCGCTCCACCAAAAGGGCGGCTGCAGTACCCAATTACATTTCGCTAGATGGCAGCAGCGCTCCACAAAAAGGGCCGGCTGCAGTACCCAAATATATTTCGCTAGATGGCAGCAGCGCTCCACCAACAGGGCCGGTTGCAGTACCCAAGTATATTTCGCTAGATGGCAGCAGCGCTCCACCAAAAGGGCGGCTGCAGTACCCAATTACATTTCGCTAGATGGCAGCAGCGCTCCACCAGAAGGACGGCTGCAGTACCCAACTACATTTCGCTAGATGGCAGCAGCGCTCCACCAAAAGGGCGGCTGCAGTACCCAATTACATTTCGCTAGATGGCAGCAGCGCTCCACCAAAAGGGCGGCTGCAGTACCCAATTACATTTCGCTAGATGGCAGCAGCGCTCCACCAACCGGCCGGCTGAAGTACCCAAGTATATTTCGCTAGATGGCAGCAGCGCTCCACCAACAGAGCCGGCTGCAGTACCCAAATATATTTCGCTAGATGGCAGCAGCGCTCCACCAACCGGGCCGCCTGCAGTACCCAAGTATATGTCGCTAGATGGCAGCAGCGCTCCACCAACAGCGCCGGCTGCAGTACCCAATTACATTTCGCTAGATGGCAGCAGCGCTCCACCAAAAGGGCGGCTGCAGTACCCAATTACATTTCGCTAGATGGCAGCAGCGCTCCACAAAAAGGGCCGGCTGCAGTACCCAAATATATTTCGCTAGATGGCAGCAGCGCTCCACCAACAGGGCCGGTTGCAGTACCCAAGTATATTTCGCTAGATGGCAGCAGCGCTCCACCAAAAGGGCGGCTGCAGTACCCAATTACATTTCGCTAGATGGCAGCAGCGCTCCACCAGAAGGACGGCTGCAGTACCCAACTACATTTCGCTAGATGGCAGCAGCGCTCCACCAACAGGGCCGGCTGCAGTACCCAATTATATTTCGCTAGATGGCAGCAGCGCTCCACCAACAGAGCCGGCTGCAGTACCCAAATATATTTCGCTAGATGGCAGCAGCGCTCCACCAAAAGGGGCCGCCTGCAGTACCCAAATATATTTCGCTAGATGGCAGCAGCGCTCCACCAACCGGTCGGCTGCAGTACCCAAGTATATTTCGCTAGATGGCAGCAGCGCTCCACCAAAAGGGCGGCTGCAGTACCCAATTACATTTCGCTAGATGGCAGCAGCGCTCCACCAACAGCGCCGGCTGCAGTACCCCAGTATATTTCGCTAGATGGCAGCAGCGCTACACCAAAAGGGCGGCTGCAGTACCCAATTACATTTCGCTAGATGGCAGCAGCGCTCCACCAACAGGGCCGGCTGCAGTACCCAAATATATTTCGCTAGATGGCAGCAGCGCTCCACCAACCGAGCGGCTGCAGTACCCAATTACATTTCGCTAGATGGCAGCAGCGCTCCACCAACAGCGCCGGCTGCAGTACCCAAGTATATTTCGCTAGATGGCAGCAGCGCTCCACCAAAAGGGCGGCTGCAGTACCCAATTACATTTCGCTAGATGGCAGCAGCGCTCCACCAAAAGGGCGGCTGCAGTACCCAAGTATATTTCGCTAGATGGCAGCAGAGCTCCACCAACAGGGACGGCTGCAATACCCAAGTATATTTGGCTAGATGGCAGCAGCGCTCCACCAAAAGGGCGGCTGCAGTACCCAAGTATATTTCGCTAGATGGCAGCAGCGCTCCACCAAAAGGGCGGCTGCAGTACCCAAATATATAGTACTGAGTCTAACCCTAACCCTAAGAGCCTGAGTCTAACCCTAACCCGAAGAGCCTGAGTCTAACCCTAACCCTAAGAGCCTGAGTCTAACCCTCACCCTAAGAGCCTGAGTCTAACCCTAACCCGAAGAGCCTGAGTCTAACCCTAACCCGAAGAGCCTGAGTCTAACCCTCACCCTAAGAGCCTGAGTCTAACCCTAACCCTAAGAGCCTGAGTCTAACCCTAACCCTAAGAGCCTGAGTCTAACCCTCACCCTAAGAGCCTGAGTCTAACCCTAACCCTAAGAGCCTGAGTCTAACCCTAACCCTAAGAGCCTGAGTCTAACCCTCACCCTAAGAGCCTGAGTCTAACCCTAACCCTAAGAGCCTGAGTCTAACCCTAACCCTAAGAGCCTGAGTCTAACCCTAACCCTACGAGTCTAACCCTAACCCTAACCCTAACCCTAACAGTCTAACCCTAACCCTAACCCTAAGAGCCTGAGTCTAACCCTAACCCTACGAGTCTAACCCTAACCCTAACCCTAACCCTAACAGTCTAACCCTAACCCTAACCCTAACCCTAACCCTAAGAGCCTAACCCTAACCCTAACCCTAAGAGTCTAACCCTAACCCTAACCCTAACCCTAAGAGTCTAACCCTAACCCTAAGAGTCTAACCCTAACCCTAACCCTAACCCTAACCCTAAGAGTCTAACCCTAACCCTAAGAGTCTAACCCTAAGAGTCTAACCCTAACCCTAACCCTAACAGTCTAACCTTAACCCTAACCCTAACCCCGGCTGAAGTACCCAAGTATATTTCGCTAGATGGCAGCAGCGCTCCAGCAACAGAGCCGGCTGCAGTACCCAAATATATTTCGCTAGATGGCAGCAGCGCTCCACCAACAGCGCCGGCTGCAGTACCCAAATATATTTCGCTAGATGGCAGCAGCGCTCCACCAAAAGGGCGGCTGCAGTACCCAATTACATTTCGCTAGATGGCAGCAGCGCTCCACCAAAAGGGCGGCTGCAGTACCCAAGTATATTTCGCTAGATGGCAGCAGAGCTCCACCAACAGGGACGGCTGCAATACCCAAGTATATTTGGCTAGATGGCAGCAGCGCTCCACCAAAAGGGCGGCTGCAGTACCCAAGTATATTTCGCTAGATGGCAGCAGCGCTCAACCAAAAGGGCGGCTGCAGTACCCAAATATATAGTACTGAGTCTAACCCTAACCCTAAGAGCCTGAGTCTAACCCTAACTCTAAGAGCCTGAGTCTAACCCTAACCCTAAGAGCCTGAGTCTAAGTCAAACCCTAAGAGCCTGAGTCTAACCCTAACCCGAAGAGCCTGAGTCTAACCCTAACCCGAAGAGCCTGAGTCTAACCCTCACCCTAAGAGCCTGAGTCTAACCCTAACCCTAAGAGCCTGAGTCTAACCCTAACCCTAAGAGCCTGAGTCTAACCCTCACCCTAAGAGCCTGAGTCTAACCCTAACTCTAAGAGCCTGAGTCTAACCCTAACCCTAAGAGCCTGAGTCTAACCCTCACCCTAAGAGCCTGAGTCTAACCCTAACCCTAAGAGCCTGAGTCTAACCCTAACCCTAAGAGCCTGAGTCTAACCCTAACCCTAAGAGCCTGAGTCTAACCCTAACCCTACGAGTCTAACCCTAACCCTAACCCTAACCCTAACAGTCTAACCCTAACCCTAACCCTAAGAGCCTGAGTCTAACCCTAACCCTACGAGTCTAACCCTAACCCTAACCCTAACCCTAACAGTCTAACCCTAACCCTAACCCTAACCCTAACCCTAACCCTAAGAGCCTAACCCTAACCCTAACCCTAAGAGTCTAACCCTAACCCTAACCCTAACCCTAAGAGTCTAACCCTAACCCTAAGAGTCTAACCCTAACCCTAACCCTAACCCTAACCCTAAGAGTCTAACCCTAACCCTAAGAGTCTAACCCTAAGAGTCTAACCCTAACCCTAACCCTAACAGTCTAACCTTAACCCTAACCCTAACCCCGGCTGAAGTACCCAAGTATATTTCGCTAGATGGCAGCAGCGCTCCACCAACAGAGCCGGCTGCAGTACCCAAATATATTTCGCTAGATGGCAGCAGCGCTCCACCAACAGCGCCGGCTGCAGTACCCAAATATATTTCGCTAGATGGCAGCAGCGCTCCACCAAAAGGGCGGCTGCAGTACCCAATTACATTTCGCTAGATGGCAGCAGCGCTCCACCAAAAGGGCGGCTGCAGTACCCAATTACATTTCGCTAGATGGCAGCAGCGCTCCACCAACCGGCCGGCTGAAGTACCCAAGTATATTTCGCTAGATGGCAGCAGCGCTCCACCAACAGAGCCGGCTGCAGTACCCAAATATATTTCGCTAGATGGCAGCAGCGCTCCACCAAAAGGGGCCGCCTGCAGTACCCAAATATATTTCGCTAGATGGCAGCAGCGCTCCACCAACCGGTCGGCTGCAGTACCCAAGTATATTTCGCTAGATGGCAGCAGCGCTCCACCAACCGAGCGGCTGCAGTACCCAAGTATATTTCGCTAGATGGCAGCAGCGCTCCACCAACCGGGCCGCCTGCAGTACCCAAGTATATGTCGCTAGATGGCAGCAGCGCTCCACCAACAGCGCCGGCTGCAGTACCCAATTACATTTCGCTAGATGGCAGCAGCGCTCCACCAAAAGGGCGGCTGCAGTACCCAATTACATTTCGCTAGATGGCAGCAGCGCTCCACAAAAAGGGCCGGCTGCAGTACCCAAATATATTTCGCTAGATGGCAGCAGCGCTCCACCAACAGGGCCGGTTGCAGTACCCAAGTATATTTCGCTAGATGGCAGCAGCGCTCCACCAAAAGGGCGGCTGCAGTACCCAATTACATTTCGCTAGATGGCAGCAGCGCTCCACCAGAAGGACGGCTGCAGTACCCAACTACATTTCGCTAGATGGCAGCAGCGCTCCACCAACAGGGCCGGCTGCAGTACCCAATTATATTTCGCTAGATGGCAGCAGCGCTCCACCAACAGAGCCGGCTGCAGTACCCAAATATATTTCGCTAGATGGCAGCAGCGCTCCACCAAAAGGGGCCGCCTGCAGTACCCAAATATATTTCGCTAGATGGCAGCAGCGCTCCACCAACCGGTCGGCTGCAGTACCCAAGTATATTTCGCTAGATGGCAGCAGCGCTCCACCAAAAGGGCGGCTGCAGTACCCAATTACATTTCGCTAGATGGCAGCAGCGCTCCACCAACAGCGCCGGCTGCAGTACCCCAGTATATTTCGCTAGATGGCAGCAGCGCTACACCAAAAGGGCGGCTGCAGTACCCAATTACATTTCGCTAGATGGCAGCAGCGCTCCACCAACAGGGCCGGCTGCAGTACCCAAATATATTTCGCTAGATGGCAGCAGCGCTCCACCAACCGAGCGGCTGCAGTACCCAATTACATTTCGCTAGATGGCAGCAGCGCTCCACCAACAGCGCCGGCTGCAGTACCCAAGTATATTTCGCTAGATGGCAGCAGCGCTCCACCAAAAGGGCGGCTGCAGTACCCAATTACATTTCGCTAGATGGCAGCAGCGCTCCACCAAAAGGGCGGCTGCAGTACCCAAGTATATTTCGCTAGATGGCAGCAGAGCTCCACCAACAGGGACGGCTGCAATACCCAAGTATATTTGGCTAGATGGCAGCAGCGCTCCACCAAAAGGGCGGCTGCAGTACCCAAGTATATTTCGCTAGATGGCAGCAGCGCTCCACCAAAAGGGCGGCTGCAGTACCCAAATATATAGTACTGAGTCTAACCCTAACCCTAAGAGCCTGAGTCTAACCCTAACCCGAAGAGCCTGAGTCTAACCCTAACCCTAAGAGCCTGAGTCTAACCCTCACCCTAAGAGCCTGAGTCTAACCCTAACCCGAAGAGCCTGAGTCTAACCCTAACCCTAAGAGCCTGAGTCTAACCCTCACCCTAAGAGCCTGAGTCTAACCCTAACCCTAAGAGCCTGAGTCTAACCCTAACCCTAAGAGCCTGAGTCTAACCCTCACCCTAAGAGCCTGAGTCTAACCCTAACTCTAAGAGCCTGAGTCTAACCCTAACCCTAAGAGCCTGAGTCTAACCCTCACCCTAAGAGCCTGAGTCTAACCCTAACCCTAAGAGCCTGAGTCTAACCCTAACCCTAAGAGCCTGAGTCTAACCCTAACCCTACGAGTCTAACCCTAACCCTAACCCTAACCCTAACAGTCTAACCCTAACCCTAACCCTAAGAGCCTGAGTCTAACCCTAACCCTACGAGTCTAACCCTAACCCTAACCCTAACCCTAACAGTCTAACCCTAACCCTAACCCTAACCCTAACCCTAAGAGCCTAACCCTAACCCTAACCCTAAGAGTCTAACCCTAACCCTAACCCTAACCCTAAGAGTCTAACCCTAACCCTGAGTCTAAACCTAACCCTAACCCTAACCTTTAGAGTCTAACCCTAACCCTAAGAGTCTAACCCTAACCCTAACCCTAACCCTAACAGTCTAACCCTAACCCTAAGAGTCTAACCCTAACACTAACTCTAACCCTAACAGTCTAACCCTAAACATAAGAGTTTAACCCTAAGAGTCTAACCCTAACCCTAACCCTAACCCTAACAGTCTAACCCTAACCCTAACCCTAACCCTAAGAGTCTAACCCTAACCCTGAGTCTAACCCTAACCCTAACCCTAACCCTAACCCTAAGAGTCTAACCCTAACCCTGAGTCTAACCCTAACAGTCTAACCCTAACCCTAAGAGTCTAACCCTAAGAGTCTAACCCTAACCCTAACTCTAACCCTAACAGTCTAACCCTAAACATAAGAGTTTAACCCTAAGAGTCTAACCCTAACCCTAACCCTAACCCTAACAGTCTAACCCTAACCCTAACCCTAAGAGCCTGAGTCTAACCCTAACCCTAAGAGCCTGAGTCTAACCCTAACCCGAAGAGCCTGAGTCTAACCCTAACCCTAAGAGCCTGAGTCTAACCCTAACCCTAAGAGCCTGAGTCTAACCCTAACCCTAAGAGTCTAACCCTAACCCTAACCCTAACCCTAATAGTCTAACCCTAACCCTAACCCTAACCCTAATCCTAAGAGTCTAACCCTAACCCTAACCATAACCCTAAGAGTCTAACCCTAACCCTAACCCTAACCTTAAGAGTCTAACCCTAACCCTGAGTCTAACCCTAACCCTAACCCTAACCCTAAGAGTCTAACCCTAACCCTAAGAGTCTAACCCTAACCCTAACCCTAACCCTAACAGTCTAACCCTAACCCTAAGAGTCTAACCCTAAGAGTCTAACCCTAACTCTAACCCTAACAGTCTAACCCTAAACATAAGACTTTAACCCTAAGAGTCTAACCCTAACCCTAACCCTAACCCTAACAGTCTAATCCTAACCCTAACCCTAAGAGTCTAACCCTAACCCTAACCCTAACCCTAACCCTGACCCTAACCCTAAGAGTCTAACCCTAACCCTAACCCTAACCCTAAGAGTTTAACCCTAACCCTACCCTAACCCTAAGAGTCTAACCCTAACCCTAAGAGTCTAACCCTAACCCTAACCCTAACCCTAAGAGTCTAACCCTAACCCTAAGAGTCTAACCCTAACCCTAACCCTAACCCTAAGAGTCTAACCCTAACCCTACCCTAACCCTAAGAGTCTAACCCTAACCCTAAGAGTCTAACCCTAACCCTAACCCTAACCCCGGCTGAAGTACCCAAGTATATTTCGCTAGATGGCAGCAGCGCTCCACCAACAGAGCCGGCTGCAGTACCCAAATATATTTCGCTAGATGGCAGCAGCGCTCCACCAACAGCGCCGGCTGCAGTACCCAAATATATTTCGCTAGATGGCAGCAGCGCTCCACCAAAAGGGCGGCTGCAGTACCCAATTACATTTCGCTAGATGGCAGCAGCGCTCCACCAACAGCGCCGGCTGCAGTACCCCAGTATATTTCGCTAGATGGCAGCAGCGCTCCACCAACAGCGCCGGCTGCAGTACCCAAATATATTTCGCTAGATGGCAGCAGCGCTCCACCAACCGAGCGGCTGCAGTACCCAATTACATTTCGCTAGATGGCAGCAGCGCTCCACCAACAGCGCCGGCTGCAGTACCCAATTACATTTCGCTAGATGGCAGCAGCGCTCCACCAAAAGGGCGGCTGCAGTACCCAATTACATTTCGCTAGATGGCAGCAGCGCTCCACAAAAAGGGCCGGCTGCAGTACCCAAATATATTTCGCTAGATGGCAGCAGCGCTCCACCAACAGGGCCGGTTGCAGTACCCAAGTATATTTCGCTAGATGGCAGCAGCGCTCCACCAAAAGGGCGGCTGCAGTACCCAATTACATTTCGCTAGATGGCAGCAGCGCTCCACCAGAAGGACGGCTGCAGTACCCAACTACATTTCGCTAGATGGCAGCAGCGCTCCACCAACAGGGCCGGCTGCAGTACCCAATTATATTTCGCTAGATGGCAGCAGCGCTCCACCAACCGGGCGGCCGCAGTACCCAAATATATTTCGCTAGATGGCAGCAGCGCTCCACCAACAGCGCCGGCTGCAGTACCCAAGTATATGTCGCTAGATGGCAGCAGCGCTCCACCAAAAGGGGCCGCCTGCAGTACCCAAGTATATTTCGCTAGATGGCAGCAGCGCTCCACCAAAAGGGCGGCTGCAGTACCCAATTACATTTCGCTAGATGGCAGCAGCGCTCCACCAACAGCGCCGGCTGCAGTACCCCAGTATATTTCGCTAGATGGCAGCAGCGCTACACCAAAAGGGCGGCTGCAGTACCCAATTACATTTCGCTAGATGGCAGCAGCGCTCCACCAACAGCGCCGGCTGCAGTACCAAAATATATTTCGCTAGATGGCAGCAGCGCTCCACCAACCGAGCGGCTGCAGTACCCAATTACATTTCGCTAGATGGCAGCAGCGCTCCACCAACAGCGCCGGCTGCAGTACCCAAGTATATTTCGCTAGATGGCAGCAGCGCTCCACCAAAAGGGCGGCTGCAGTACCCAATTACATTTCGCTAGATGGCAGCAGCGCTCCACCAAAAGGGCGGCTGCAGTACCCAAGTATATTTCGCTAGATGGCAGCAGAGCTCCACCAACAGGGACGGCTGCAATACCCAAGTATATTTGGCTAGATGGCAGCAGCGCTCCACCAAAAGGGCGGCTGCAGTACCCAAGTATATTTCGCTAGATGGCAGCAGCGCTCCACCAAAAGGGCGGCTGCAGTACCCAAATATATAGTACTGAGTCTAACCCTAACCCTAAGAGCCTGAGTCTAACCCTAACTCTAAGAGCCTGAGTCTAACCCTCACCCTAAGAGCCTGAGTCTAACCCTCACCCTAAGAGCCTGAGTCTAACCCTAACCCGAAGAGCCTGAGTCTAACCCTAACCCGAAGAGCCTGAGTCTAACCCTCACCCTAAGAGCCTGAGTCTAACCCTAACCCTAAGAGCCTGAGTCTAACCCTAACCCTAAGAGCCTGAGTCTAACCCTCACCCTAAGAGCCTGAGTCTAACCCTAACTCTAAGAGCCTGAGTCTAACCCTAACCCTAAGAGCCTGAGTCTAACCCTCACCCTAAGAGCCTGAGTCTAACCCTCACCCTAAGAGCCTGAGTCTAACCCTAACCCTAAGAGCCTGAGTCTAACCCTAACCCTAAGAGCCTGAGTCTAACCCTAACCCTAACCCTAACAGTCTAACCCTAACCCTAACCCTAAGAGCCTGAGTCTAACCCTAAGAGCCTGAGTCTAACCCTAACCCTAAGAGCCTGAGTCTAACCCTAACCCGAAGAGCCTGAGTCTAACCCTAACCCTAAGAGCCTGAGTCTAACCCTAACCCTAAGAGCCTGAGTCTAACCCTAACCCTAAGAGCCTGAGTCTAACCCTAACCCTACGAGTCTAACCCTAACCCTAACCCTAACCCTAATAGTCTAACCCTAACCCTAACCCTAACCCTAATCCTAAGAGTCTAACCCTAACCCTAACCATAACCCTAAGAGTCTAACCCTAACCCTAACCCTAACCTTAAGAGTCTAACCCTAACCCTGAGTCTAACCCTAACCCTAACCCTAACCCTAAGAGTCTAACCCTAACCCTAAGAGTCTAACCCTAAGAGTCTAACCCTAACTCTAACCCTAACAGTCTAACCCTAAACATAAGAGTTTAACCCTAAGAGTCTAACCCTAACCCTAACCCTAACCCTAACAGTCTAATCCTAACCCTAACCCTAAGAGTCTAACCCTAACCCTAACCCTAACCCTAACCCTGACCCTAACCCTAAGAGTCTAACCCTAACCCTAACCCTAACCCTAAGAGTCTAACCCTAACCCTACCCTAACCCTAAGAGTCTAACCCTAACCCTAAGAGTCTAACCCTAACCCTAACCCTAACCCTAACAGTCTAACCCTAACCCTAACCCTAAGAGCCTGAGTCTAACCCTAACCCTACGAGTCTAACCCTAACCCTAACCCTAACCCTAACAGTCTAACCCTAACCCTAACCCTAACCCTAACCCTAAGAGCCTAACCCTAACCCTAACCCTAAGAGTCTAACCCTAACCCTAACCCTAACCCTAAGAGTCTAACCCTAACCCTGAGTCTAAACCTAACCCTAACCCTAACCTTTAGAGTCTAACCCTAACCCTAAGAGTCTAACCCTAACCCTAACCCTAACCCTAACAGTCTAACCCTAACCCTAAGAGTCTAACCCTAAGAGTCTAACCCTAACCCTAACTCTAACCCTAACAGTCTAACCCTAAACATAAGAGTTTAACCCTAAGAGTCTAACCCTAACCCTAACCCTAACCCTAACAGTCTAACCCTAACCCTAACCCTAACCCTAAGAGTCTAACCCTAACCCTGAGTCTAACCCTAACCCTAAGAGTCTAACCCTAACCCTAAGAGTCTAACCCTAACCCTGAGTCTAACCCTAACAGTCTAACCCTAACCCTAAGAGTCTAACCCTAAGAGTCTAACCCTAACCCTAACTCTAACCCTAACAGTCTAACCCTAAACATAAGAGTTTAACCCTAAGAGTCTAACCCTAACCCTAACCCTAACCCTAACAGTCTAACCCTAACCCTAACCCTAAGAGCCTGAGTCTAACCCTAACCCTAAGAGCCTGAGTCTAACCCTAACCCGAAGAGCCTGAGTCTAACCCTAACCCTAAGAGCCTGAGTCTAACCCTAACCCTAAGAGCCTGAGTCTAACCCTAACCCTAAGAGTCTAACCCTAACCCTAACCCTAACCCTAATAGTCTAACCCTAACCCTAACCCTAACCCTAATCCTAAGAGTCTAACCCTAACCCTAACCATAACCCTAAGAGTCTAACCCTAACCCTAACCCTAACCTTAAGAGTCTAACCCTAACCCTGAGTCTAACCCTAACCCTAACCCTAACCCTAAGAGTCTAACCCTAACCCTAAGAGTCTAACCCTAACCCTAACCCTAACCCTAACAGTCTAACCCTAACCCTAAGAGTCTAACCCTAAGAGTCTAACCCTAACTCTAACCCTAACAGTCTAACCCTAAACATAAGAGTTTAACCCTAAGAGTCTAACCCTAACCCTAACCCTAACCCTAACAGTCTAATCCTAACCCTAACCCTAAGAGTCTAACCCTAACCCTAACCCTAACCCTAACCCTGACCCTAACCCTAAGAGTCTAACCCTAACCCTAACCCTAACCCTAAGAGTTTAACCCTAACCCTACCCTAACCCTAAGAGTCTAACCCTAACCCTAAGAGTCTAACCCTAACCCTAACCCTAACCCTAAGAGTCTAACCCTAACCCTAAGAGTCTAACCCTAACCCTAACCCTAACCCTAAGAGTCTAACCCTAACCCTACCCTAACCCTAAGAGTCTAACCCTAACCCTAAGAGTCTAACCCTAACCCTAACCCTAACCCCGGCTGAAGTACCCAAGTATATTTCGCTAGATGGCAGCAGCGCTCCACCAACAGAGCCGGCTGCAGTACCCAAATATATTTCGCTAGATGGCAGCAGCGCTCCACCAACAGCGCCGGCTGCAGTACCCAAATATATTTCGCTAGATGGCAGCAGCGCTCCACCAAAAGGGCGGCTGCAGTACCCAATTACATTTCGCTAGATGGCAGCAGCGCTCCACCAACAGCGCCGGCTGCAGTACCCCAGTATATTTCGCTAGATGGCAGTAGCGCTCCACCAACAGCGCCGGCTGCAGTACCCAAATATATTTCGCTAGATGGCAGCAGCGCTCCACCAACCGAGCGGCTGCAGTACCCAATTACATTTCGCTAGATGGCAGCAGCGCTCCACCAAAAGGGCGGCTGCAGTACCCAATTACATTTCGCTAGATGGCAGCAGCGCTCCACAAAAAGGGCCGGCTGCAGTACCCAAATATATTTCGCTAGATGGCAGCAGCGCTCCACCAACAGGGCCGGTTGCAGTACCCAAGTATATTTCGCTAGATGGCAGCAGCGCTCCACCAAAAGGGCGGCTGCAGTACCCAATTACATTTCGCTAGATGGCAGCAGCGCTCCACCAGAAGGACGGCTGCAGTACCCAACTACATTTCGCTAGATGGCAGCAGCGCTCCACCAACAGGGCCGGCTGCAGTACCCAATTATATTTCGCTAGATGGCAGCAGCGCTCCACCAACCGGGCGGCCGCAGTACCCAAATATATTTCGCTAGATGGCAGCAGCGCTCCACCAACAGCGCCGGCTGCAGTACCCAAGTATATGTCGCTAGATGGCAGCAGCGCTCCACCAAAAGGGGCCGCCTGCAGTACCCAAGTATATTTCGCTAGATGGCAGCAGCGCTCCACCAAAAGGGCGGCTGCAGTACCCAATTACATTTCGCTAGATGGCAGCAGCGCTCCACCAACAGCGCCGGCTGCAGTACCCCAGTATATTTCGCTAGATGGCAGCAGCGCTACACCAAAAGGGCGGCTGCAGTACCCAATTACATTTCGCTAGATGGCAGCAGCGCTCCACCAACAGGGCCGGCTGCAGTACCAAAATATATTTCGCTAGATGGCAGCAGCGCTCCACCAACCGAGCGGCTGCAGTACCCAATTACATTTCGCTAGATGGCAGCAGCGCTCCACCAACAGCGCCGGCTGCAGTACCCAAGTATATTTCGCTAGATGGCAGCAGCGCTCCACCAAAAGGGCGGCTGCAGTACCCAATTACATTTCGCTAGATGGCAGCAGCGCTCCACCAAAAGGGCGGCTGCAGTACCCAAGTATATTTCGCTAGATGGCAGCAGAGCTCCACCAACAGGGACGGCTGCAATACCCAAGTATATTTGGCTAGATGGCAGCAGCGCTCCACCAAAAGGGCGGCTGCAGTACCCAAGTATATTTCGCTAGATGGCAGCAGCGCTCCACCAAAAGGGCGGCTGCAGTACCCAAATATATAGTACTGAGTCTAACCCTAACCCTAAGAGCCTGAGTCTAACCCTAACTCTAAGAGCCTGAGTCTAACCCTCACCCTAAGAGCCTGAGTCTAACCCTCACCCTAAGAGCCTGAGTCTAACCCTAACCCGAAGAGCCTGAGTCTAACCCTAACCCGAAGAGCCTGAGTCTAACCCTCACCCTAAGAGCCTGAGTCTAACCCTAACCCTAAGAGCCTGAGTCTAACCCTAACCCTAAGAGCCTGAGTCTAACCCTCACCCTAAGAGCCTGAGTCTAACCCTAACTCTAAGAGCCTGAGTCTAACCCTAACCCTAAGAGCCTGAGTCTAACCCTCACCCTAAGAGCCTGAGTCTAACCCTCACCCTAAGAGCCTGAGTCTAACCCTAACCCTAAGAGCCTGAGTCTAACCCTAACCCTAAGAGCCTGAGTCTAACCCTAACCCTAACCCTAACAGTCTAACCCTAACCCTAACCCTAAGAGCCTGAGTCTAACCCTAAGAGCCTGAGTCTAACCCTAACCCTAAGAGCCTGAGTCTAACCCTAACCCGAAGAGCCTGAGTCTAACCCTAACCCTAAGAGCCTGAGTCTAACCCTAACCCTAAGAGCCTGAGTCTAACCCTAACCCTAAGAGCCTGAGTCTAACCCTAACCCTACGAGTCTAACCCTAACCCTAACCCTAACCCTAATAGTCTAACCCTAACCCTAACCCTAACCCTAATCCTAAGAGTCTAACCCTAACCCTAACCATAACCCTAAGAGTCTAACCCTAACCCTAACCCTAACCTTAAGAGTCTAACCCTAACCCTGAGTCTAACCCTAACCCTAACCCTAACCCTAAGAGTCTAACCCTAACCCTAAGAGTCTAACCCTAAGAGTCTAACCCTAACTCTAACCCTAACAGTCTAACCCTAAACATAAGAGTTTAACCCTAAGAGTCTAACCCTAACCCTAACCCTAACCCTAACAGTCTAATCCTAACCCTAACCCTAAGAGTCTAACCCTAACCCTAACCCTAACCCTAACCCTGACCCTAACCCTAAGAGTCTAACCCTAACCCTAACCCTAACCCTAAGAGTCTAACCCTAACCCTACCCTAACCCTAAGAGTCTAACCCTAACCCTAAGAGTCTAACCCTAACCCTAACCCTAACCCTAACAGTCTAACCCTAACCCTAACCCTAAGAGCCTGAGTCTAACCCTAACCCTACGAGTCTAACCCTAACCCTAACCCTAACCCTAACAGTCTAACCCTAACCCTAACCCTAACCCTAACCCTAAGAGCCTAACCCTAACCCTAACCCTAAGAGTCTAACCCTAACCCTAACCCTAACCCTAAGAGTCTAACCCTAACCCTGAGTCTAAACCTAACCCTAACCCTAACCTTTAGAGTCTAACCCTAACCCTAAGAGTCTAACCCTAACCCTAACCCTAACCCTAACAGTCTAACCCTAACCCTAAGAGTCTAACCCTAAGAGTCTAACCCTAACCCTAACTCTAACCCTAACAGTCTAACCCTAAACATAAGAGTTTAACCCTAAGAGTCTAACCCTAACCCTAACCCTAACCCTAACAGTCTAACCCTAACCCTAACCCTAACCCTAAGAGTCTAACCCTAACCCTGAGTCTAACCCTAACCCTAAGAGTCTAACCCTAACCCTAAGAGTCTAACCCTAACCCTGAGTCTAACCCTAACAGTCTAACCCTAACCCTAAGAGTCTAACCCTAACAGTCTAACCCTAACCCTAACTCTAACCCTAACAGTCTAACCCTAAACATAAGAGTTTAACCCTAAGAGTCTAACCCTAACCCTAACCCTAACCCTAACAGTCTAACCCTAACCCTAACCCTAAGAGCCTGAGTCTAACCCTAACCCTAAGAGCCTGAGTCTAACCCTAACCCGAAGAGCCTGAGTCTAACCCTAACCCTAAGAGCCTGAGTCTAACCCTAACCCTAAGAGTCTAACCCTAACCCTGAGTCTAACCCTAACAGTCTAACCCTAACCCTAAGAGTCTAACCCTAAGAGTCTAACCCTAACCCTAACTCTAACCCTAACAGTCTAACCCTAAACATAAGAGTTTAACCCTAAGAGTCTAACCCTAACCCTAACCCTAACCCTAACAGTCTAACCCTAACCCTAACCCTAAGAGCCTGAGTCTAACCCTAACCCTAAGAGCCTGAGTCTAACCCTAACCCTAAGAGCCTGAGTCTAACCCTAACCCTAAGAGCCTGAGTCTAACCCTAACCCTAAGAGCCTGAGTCTAACCCTAACCCTAAGAGTCTAACCCTAACCCTAACCCTAACCCTAATAGTCTAACCCTAACCCTAACCCTAACCCTAATCCTAAGAGTCTAACCCTAACCCTAACCATAACCCTAAGAGTCTAACCCTAACCCTAACCCTAACCTTATGAGTCTAACCCTAACCCTGAGTCTAACCCTAACCCTAACCCTAACCCTAAGAGTCTAACCCTAACCCTAAGAGTCTAACCCTAACCCTAACCCTAACCCTAACAGTCTAACCCTAACCCTAAGAGTCTAACCCTAAGAGTCTAACCCTAACTCTAACCCTAACAGTCTAACCCTAAACATAAGAGTTTAACCCTAAGAGTCTAACCCTAACCCTAACCCTAACCCTAACAGTCTAATCCTAACCCTAACCCTAAGAGTCTAACCCTAACCCTAACCCTAACCCTAACCCTGACCCTAACCCTAAGAGTCTAACCCTAACCCTAACCCTAACCCTAAGAGTCTAACCCTAACCCTACCCTAACCCTAAGAGTCTAACCCTAACCCTAAGAGTCTAACCCTAACCCTAACCCTAACCCTAAGAGTCTAACCCTAACCCTAAGAGTCTAACCCTAACCCTAACCCTAATACTAAGAGTCTAACCCTAACCCTACCCTAACCCTAAGAGTCTAACCCTAACCCTAAGAGTCTAACCCTAACCCTAACCCTAACCCTAAGAGTCTAACCCTAACCCTAAGAGTCTAACCCTAACCCTAACCCTAACCCTAACCCTAAGAGTCTAACCCTAACCCTAAGAGTCTAACCCTAAGAGTCTAACCCTAACCCTAACCCTAACAGTCTAACCTTAACCCTAACCCTAACCCCGGCTGAAGTACCCAAGTATATTTCGCTAGATGGCAGCAGCGCTCCACCAACAGAGCCGGCTGCAGTACCCAAATATATTTCGCTAGATGGCAGCAGCGCTCCACCAACAGCGCCGGCTGCAGTACCCAAATATATTTCGCTAGATGGCAGCAGCGCTCCACCAAAAGGGCGGCTGCAGTACCCAATTACATTTCGCTAGATGGCAGCAGCGCTCCACCAACAGCGCCGGCTGCAGTACCCCAGTATATTTCGCTAGATGGCAGCAGCGCTCCACCAACAGCGCCGGCTGCAGTACCCAAATATATTTCGCTAGATGGCAGCAGCGCTCCACCAACCGAGCGGCTGCAGTACCCAATTACATTTCGCTAGATGGCAGCAGCGCTCCACCAACAGCGCCGGCTGCAGTACCCAATTACATTTCGCTAGATGGCAGCAGCGCTCCACCAAAAGGGCGGCTGCAGTACCCAATTACATTTCGCTAGATGGCAGCAGCGCTCCACAAAAAGGGCCGGCTGCAGTACCCAAATATATTTCGCTAGATGGCAGCAGCGCTCCACCAACAGGGCCGGTTGCAGTACCCAAGTATATTTCGCTAGATGGCAGCAGCGCTCCACCAAAAGGGCGGCTGCAGTACCCAATTACATTTCGCTAGATGGCAGCAGCGCTCCACCAGAAGGACGGCTGCAGTACCCAACTACATTTCGCTAGATGGCAGCAGCGCTCCACCAACAGGGCCGGCTGCAGTACCCAATTATATTTCGCTAGATGGCAGCAGCGCTCCACCAACCGGGCGGCCGCAGTACCCAAATATATTTCGCTAGATGGCAGCAGCGCTCCACCAACAGCGCCGGCTGCAGTACCCAAGTATATGTCGCTAGATGGCAGCAGCGCTCCACCAAAAGGGGCCGCCTGCAGTACCCAAGTATATTTCGCTAGATGGCAGCAGCGCTCCACCAAAAGGGCGGCTGCAGTACCCAATTACATTTCGCTAGATGGCAGCAGCGCTCCACCAACAGCGCCGGCTGCAGTACCCCAGTATATTTCGCTAGATGGCAGCAGCGCTACACCAAAAGGGCGGCTGCAGTACCCAATTACATTTCGCTAGATGGCAGCAGCGCTCCACCAACAGGGCCGGCTGCAGTACCAAAATATATTTCGCTAGATGGCAGCAGCGCTCCACCAACCGAGCGGCTGCAGTACCCAATTACATTTCGCTAGATGGCAGCAGCGCTCCACCAACAGCGCCGGCTGCAGTACCCAAGTATATTTCGCTAGATGGCAGCAGCGCTCCACCAAAAGGGCGGCTGCAGTACCCAATTACATTTCGCTAGATGGCAGCAGCGCTCCACCAAAAGGGCGGCTGCAGTACCCAAGTATATTTCGCTAGATGGCAGCAGAGCTCCACCAACAGGGACGGCTGCAATACCCAAGTATATTTGGCTAGATGGCAGCAGCGCTCCACCAAAAGGGCGGCTGCAGTACCCAAGTATATTTCGCTAGATGGCAGCAGCGCTCCACCAAAAGGGCGGCTGCAGTACCCAAATATATAGTACTGAGTCTAACCCTAACCCTAAGAGCCTGAGTCTAACCCTCACCCTAAGAGCCTGAGTCTAACCCTCACCCTAAGAGCCTGAGTCTAACCCTAACCCGAAGAGCCTGAGTCTAACCCTAACCCGAAGAGCCTGAGTCTAACCCTCACCCGAAGAGCCTGAGTCTAACCCTAACCCTAAGAGCCTGAGTCTAACCCTAACCCTAAGAGCCTGAGTCTAACCCTCACCCTAAGAGCCTGAGTCTAACCCTAACTCTAAGAGCCTGAGTCTAACCCTAACCCTAAGAGCCTGAGTCTAACCCTCACCCTAAGAGCCTGAGTCTAACCCTCACCCTAAGAGCCTGAGTCTAACCCTAACCCTAAGAGCCTGAGTCTAACCCTAACTCTAAGAGCCTGAGTCTAACCCTAACCCTAACCCTAACAGTCTAACCCTAACCCTAACCCTAAGAGCCTGAGTCTAACCCTAAGAGCCTGAGTCTAACCCTAACCCTAAGAGCCTGAGTCTAACCCTAACCCGAAGAGCCTGAGTCTAACCCTAACCCTAAGAGCCTGAGTCTAACCCTAACCCTAAGAGCCTGAGTCTAACCCTAACCCTAAGAGCCTGAGTCTAACCCTAACCCTACGAGTCTAACCCTAACCCTAACCCTAACCCTAATAGTCTAACCCTAACCCTAACCCTAACCCTAATCCTAAGAGTCTAACCCTAACCCTAACCATAACCCTAAGAGTCTAACCCTAACCCTAACCCTAACCTTAAGAGTCTAACCCTAACCCTGAGTCTAACCCTAACCCTAACCCTAACCCTAAGAGTCTAACCCTAACCCTAAGAGTCTAACCCTAAGAGTCTAACCCTAACTCTAACCCTAACAGTCTAACCCTAAACATAAGAGTTTAACCCTAAGAGTCTAACCCTAACCCTAACCCTAACCCTAACAGTCTAATCCTAACCCTAACCCTAAGAGTCTAACCCTAACCCTAACCCTAACCCTAACCCTGACCCTAACCCTAAGAGTCTAACCCTAACCCTAACCCTAACCCTAAGAGTCTAACCCTAACCCTACCCTAACCCTAAGAGTCTAACCCTAACCCTAAGAGTCTAACCCTAACCCTAACCCTAACCCTAACAGTCTAACCCTAACCCTAACCCTAAGAGCCTGAGTCTAACCCTAACCCTACGAGTCTAACCCTAACCCTAACCCTAACCCTAACAGTCTAACCCTAACCCTAACCCTAACCCTAACCCTAAGAGCCTAACCCTAACCCTAACCCTAAGAGTCTAACCCTAACCCTAACCCTAACCCTAAGAGTCTAACCCTAACCCTGAGTCTAAACCTAACCCTAACCCTAACCTTTAGAGTCTAACCCTAACCCTAAGAGTCTAACCCTAACCCTAACCCTAACCCTAACAGTCTAACCCTAACCCTAAGAGTCTAACCCTAAGAGTCTAACCCTAACCCTAACTCTAACCCTAACAGTCTAACCCTAAACATAAGAGTTTAACCCTAAGAGTCTAACCCTAACCCTAACCCTAACCCTAACAGTCTAACCCTAACCCTAACCCTAACCCTAAGAGTCTAACCCTAACCCTAACCCTAACCCTAAGAGTCTAACCCTAACCCTAAGAGTCTAACCCTAACCCTGAGTCTAACCCTAACAGTCTAACCCTAACCCTAAGAGTCTAACCCTAACAGTCTAACCCTAACCCTAACTCTAACCCTAACAGTCTAACCCTAAACATAAGAGTTTAACCCTAAGAGTCTAACCCTAACCCTAACCCTAACCCTAACAGTCTAACCCTAACCCTAACCCTAAGAGCCTGAGTCTAACCCTAACCCTAAGAGCCTGAGTCTAACCCTAACCCGAAGAGCCTGAGTCTAACCCTAACCCTAAGAGCCTGAGTCTAACCCTAACCCTAAGAGCCTGAGTCTAACCCTAACCCTAAGAGTCTAACCCTAACCCTAACCCTAACCCTAATAGTCTAACCCTAACCCTAACCCTAACCCTAATCCTAAGAGTCTAACCCTAACCCTAACCATAACCCTAAGAGTCTAACCCTAACCCTAACCCTAACCTTAAGAGTCTAACCCTAACCCTGAGTCTAACCCTAACCCTAACCCTAACCCTAAGAGTCTAACCCTAACCCTAAGAGTCTAACCCTAACCCTAACCCTAACCCTAACAGTCTAACCCTAACCCTAAGAGTCTAACCCTAAGAGTCTAACCCTAACTCTAACCCTAACAGTCTAACCCTAAACATAAGAGTTTAACCCTAAGAGTCTAACCCTAACCCTAACCCTAACCCTAACAGTCTAATCCTAACCCTAACCCTAAGAGTCTAACCCTAACCCTAACCCTAACCCTAACCCTGACCCTAACCCTAAGAGTCTAACCCTAACCCTAACCCTAACCCTAAGAGTTTAACCCTAACCCTACCCTAACCCTAAGAGTCTAACCCTAACCCTAAGAGTCTAACCCTAACCCTAACCCTAACCCTAAGAGTCTAACCCTAACCCTAAGAGTCTAACCCTAACCCTAACCCTAACCCTAAGAGTCTAAACCTAACCCTACCCTAACCCTAAGAGTCTAACCCTAACCCTAAGAGTCTAACCCTAACCCTAACCCTAACCCCGGCTGAAGTACCCAAGTATATTTCGCTAGATGGCAGCAGCGCTCCACCAACAGAGCCGGCTGCAGTACCCAAATATATTTCGCTAGATGGCAGCAGCGCTCCACCAACAGCGCCGGCTGCAGTACCCAAATATATTTCGCTAGATGGCAGCAGCGCTCCACCAAAAGGGCGGCTGCAGTACCCAATTACATTTCGCTAGATGGCAGCAGCGCTCCACCAACAGCGCCGGCTGCAGTACCCCAGTATATTTCGCTAGATGGCAGCAGCGCTCCACCAACAGCGCCGGCTGCAGTACCCAAATATATTTCGCTAGATGGCAGCAGCGCTCCACCAACCGAGCGGCTGCAGTACCCAATTACATTTCGCTAGATGGCAGCAGCGCTCCACCAACAGCGCCGGCTGCAGTACCCAATTACATTTCGCTAGATGGCAGCAGCGCTCCACCAAAAGGGCGGCTGCAGTACCCAATTACATTTCGCTAGATGGCAGCAGCGCTCCACAAAAAGGGCCGGCTGCAGTACCCAAATATATTTCGCTAGATGGCAGCAGCGCTCCACCAACAGGGCCGGTTGCAGTACCCAAGTATATTTCGCTAGATGGCAGCAGCGCTCCACCAAAAGGGCGGCTGCAGTACCCAATTACATTTCGCTAGATGGCAGCAGCGCTCCACCAGAAGGACGGCTGCAGTACCCAACTACATTTCGCTAGATGGCAGCAGCGCTCCACCAACAGGGCCGGCTGCAGTACCCAATTATATTTCGCTAGATGGCAGCAGCGCTCCACCAACCGGGCGGCCGCAGTACCCAAATATATTTCGCTAGATGGCAGCAGCGCTCCACCAACAGCGCCGGCTGCAGTACCCAAGTATATGTCGCTAGATGGCAGCAGCGCTCCACCAAAAGGGGCCGCCTGCAGTACCCAAGTATATTTCGCTAGATGGCAGCAGCGCTCCACCAAAAGGGCGGCTGCAGTACCCAATTACATTTCGCTAGATGGCAGCAGCGCTCCACCAACAGCGCCGGCTGCAGTACCCCAGTATATTTCGCTAGATGGCAGCAGCGCTACACCAAAAGGGCGGCTGCAGTACCCAATTACATTTCGCTAGATGGCAGCAGCGCTCCACCAACAGGGCCGGCTGCAGTACCAAAATATATTTCGCTAGATGGCAGCAGCGCTCCACCAACCGAGCGGCTGCAGTACCCAATTACATTTCGCTAGATGGCAGCAGCGCTCCACCAACAGCGCCGGCTGCAGTACCCAAGTATATTTCGCTAGATGGCAGCAGCGCTCCACCAAAAGGGCGGCTGCAGTACCCAATTACATTTCGCTAGATGGCAGCAGCGCTCCACCAAAAGGGCGGCTGCAGTACCCAAGTATATTTCGCTAGATGGCAGCAGAGCTCCACCAACAGGGACGGCTGCAATACCCAAGTATATTTGGCTAGATGGCAGCAGCGCTCCACCAAAAGGGCGGCTGCAGTACCCAAGTATATTTCGCTAGATGGCAGCAGCGCTCCACCAAAAGGGCGGCTGCAGTACCCAAATATATAGTACTGAGTCTAACCCTAACCCTAAGAGCCTGAGTCTAACCCTAACTCTAAGAGCCTGAGTCTAACCCTCACCCTAAGAGCCTGAGTCTAACCCTCACCCTAAGAGCCTGAGTCTAACCCTAACCCGAAGAGCCTGAGTCTAACCCTAACCCGAAGAGCCTGAGTCTAACCCTCACCCTAAGAGCCTGAGTCTAACCCTAACCCTAAGAGCCTGAGTCTAACCCTAACCCTAAGAGCCTGAGTCTAACCCTCACCCTAAGAGCCTGAGTCTAACCCTAACTCTAAGAGCCTGAGTCTAACCCTAACCCTAAGAGCCTGAGTCTAACCCTCACCCTAAGAGCCTGAGTCTAACCCTCACCCTAAGAGCCTGAGTCTAACCCTAACCCTAAGAGCCTGAGTCTAACCCTAACCCTAAGAGCCTGAGTCTAACCCTAACCCTAACCCTAACAGTCTAACCCTAACCCTAACCCTAAGAGCCTGAGTCTAACCCTAAGAGCCTGAGTCTAACCCTAACCCTAAGAGCCTGAGTCTAACCCTAACCCGAAGAGCCTGAGTCTAACCCTAACCCTAAGAGCCTGAGTCTAACCCTAACCCTAAGAGCCTGAGTCTAACCCTAACCCTACGAGTCTAACCCTAACCCTAACCCTAACCCTAATAGTCTAACCCTAACCCTAACCCTAACCCTAATCCTAAGAGTCTAACCCTAACCCTAACCATAACCCTAAGAGTCTAACCCTAACCCTAACCCTAACCTTAAGAGTCTAACCCTAACCCTGAGTCTAACCCTAACCCTAACCCTAACCCTAAGAGTCTAACCCTAACCCTAAGAGTCTAACCCTAAGAGTCTAACCCTAACTCTAACCCTAACAGTCTAACCCTAAACATAAGAGTTTAACCCTAAGAGTCTAACCCTAACCCTAACCCTAACCCTAACAGTCTAATCCTAACCCTAACCCTAAGAGTCTAACCCTAACCCTAACCCTAACCCTAACCCTGACCCTAACCCTAAGAGTCTAACCCTAACCCTAACCCTAACCCTAAGAGTCTAACCCTAACCCTACCCTAACCCTAAGAGTCTAACCCTAACCCTAAGAGTCTAACCCTAACCCTAACCCTAACCCTAACAGTCTAACCCTAACCCTAACCCTAAGAGCCTGAGTCTAACCCTAACCCTACGAGTCTAACCCTAACCCTAACCCTAACCCTAACAGTCTAACCCTAACCCTAACCCTAACCCTAACCCTAAGAGCCTAACCCTAACCCTAACCCTAAGAGTCTAACCCTAACCCTAACCCTAACCCTAAGAGTCTAACCCTAACCCTGAGTCTAAACCTAACCCTAACCCTAACCTTTAGAGTCTAACCCTAACCCTAAGAGTCTAACCCTAACCCTAACCCTAACCCTAACAGTCTAACCCTAACCCTAAGAGTCTAACCCTAAGAGTCTAACCCTAACCCTAACTCTAACCCTAACAGTCTAACCCTAAACATAAGAGTTTAACCCTAAGAGTCTAACCCTAACCCTAACCCTAACAGTCTAACCCTAACCCTAACCCTAACCCTAAGAGTCTAACCCTAACCCTGAGTCTAACCCTAACCCTAAGAGTCTAACCCTAACCCTAAGAGTCTAACCCTAACCCTGAGTCTAACCCTAACAGTCTAACCCTAACCCTAAGAGTCTAACCCTAACAGTCTAACCCTAACCCTAACTCTAACCCTAACAGTCTAACCCTAAACATAAGAGTTTAACCCTAAGAGTCTAACCCTAACCCTAACCCTAACCCTAACAGTCTAACCCTAACCCTAACCCTAAGAGCCTGAGTCTAACCCTAACCCTAAGAGCCTGAGTCTAACCCTAACCCTAAGAGCCTGAGTCTAACCCTAACCCTAAGAGCCTGAGTCTAACCCTAACCCTAAGAGTCTAACCCTAACCCTAACCCTAACCCTAATAGTCTAACCCTAACCCTAACCCTAACCCTAATCCTAAGAGTCTAACCCTAACCCTAACCATAACCCTAAGAGTCTAACCCTAACCCTAACCCTAACCTTAAGAGTCTAACCCTAACCCTGAGTCTAACCCTAACCCTAACCCTAACCCTAAGAGTCTAACCCTAACCCTAAGAGTCTAACCCTAACCCTAACCCTAACCCTAACAGTCTAACCCTAACCCTAAGAGTCTAACCCTAAGAGTCTAACCCTAACTCTAACCCTAACAGTCTAACCCTAAACATAAGAGTTTAACCCTAAGAGTCTAACCCTAACCCTAACCCTAACCCTAACAGTCTAATCCTAACCCTAACCCTAAGAGTCTAACCCTAACCCTAACCCTAACCCTAACCCTGACCCTAACCCTAAGAGTCTAACCCTAACCCTAACCCTAACCCTAAGAGTCTAACCCTAACCCTACCCTAACCCTAAGAGTCTAACCCTAACCCTAAGAGTCTAACCCTAACCCTAACCCTAACCCTAAGAGTCTAACCCTAACCCTAAGAGTCTAACCCTAACCCTAACCCTAACCCTAAGAGTCTAACCCTAACCCTACCCTAACCCTAAGAGTCTAACCCTAACCCTAAGAGTCTAACCCTAACCCTAACCCTAACCCCGGCTGAAGTACCCAAGTATATTTCGCTAGATGGCAGCAGCGCTCCACCAACAGAGCCGGCTGCAGTACCCAAATATATTTCGCTAGATGGCAGCAGCGCTCCACCAACAGCGCCGGCTGCAGTACCCAAAAATATTTCGCTAGATGGCAGCAGCGCTCCACCAAAAGGGCGGCTGCAGTACCCAATTACATTTCGCTAGATGGCAGCAGCGCTCCACCAACAGCGCCGGCTGCAGTACCCCAGTATATTTCGCTAGATGGCAGCAGCGCTACACCAAAAGGGCGGCTGCAGTACCCAATTACATTTCGCTAGATGGCAGCAGCGCTCCACCAACAGGGCCGGCTGCAGTACCCAAATATATTTCGCTAGATGGCAGCAGCGCTCCACCAACCGAGCGGCTGCAGTACCCAATTACATTTCGCTAGACGGCAGCATCGCTCCACCAACAGCGCCGGCTGCAGTACCCAATTACATTTCGCTAGATGGCAGCAGCGCTCCACCAAAAGGGCGGCTGCAGTACCCAATTACATTTCGCTAGATGGCAGCAGCGCTCCACAAAAAGGGCCGGCTGCAGTACCCAAATATATTTCGCTAGATGGCAGCAGCGCTCCACCAACAGGGCCGGTTGCAGTACCCAAGTATATTTCGCTAGATGGCAGCAGCGCTACACCAAAAAAGCGGCTGCAGTACCCAATTACATTTCGCTAGATGGCAGCAGCGCTCCACCAACAGGGCCGGCTGCAGTACCCAAATATATTTCGCTAGATGGCAGCAGCGCTCCACCAACCGAGCGGCTGCAGTACCCAATTACATTTCGCTAGATGGCAGCAGCGCTCCACCAACAGCGCCGGCTGCAGTACCCAAGTATATTTCGCTAGATGGCAGCAGCGCTCCACCAACCGGGCGGCTGCAGTACCCAATTACATTTCGCTAGATGGCAGCAGCGCTCCACCAAAAGGGCGGCTGCAGTACCCAAGTATATTTCGCTAGATGGCAGCAGAGCTCCACCAACAGGGACGGCTGCAATACCCAAGTATATTTGGCTAGATGGCAGCAGCGCTCCACCAAAAGGGCGGCTGCAGTACCCAAGTATATTTCGCTAGATGGCAGCAGCGCTCCACCAAAAGGGCGGCTGCAGTACCCAAATATATAGTACTGAGTCTAACCCTAACCCTAAGAGCCTGAGTCTAACCCTAACTCTAAGAGCCTGAGTCTAACCCTAACCCTAAGAGCCTGAGTCTAACCCTCACCCTAAGAGCCTGAGTCTAACCCTAACCCGAAGAGCCTGAGTCTAACCCTAACCCGAAGAGCCTGAGTCTAACCCTCACCCTAAGAGCCTGAGTCTAACCCTAACCCTAAGAGCCTGAGTCTAACCCTAACCCTAAGAGCCTGAGTCTAACCCTCACCCTAAGAGCCTGAGTCTAACCCTAACTCTAAGAGCCTGAGTCTAACCCTAACCCTAAGAGCCTGAGTCTAACCCTCACCCTAAGAGCCTGAGTCTAACCCTAACCCTAAGAGCCTGAGTCTAACCCTAACCCTAAGAGCCTGAGTCTAACCCTAACCCTAAGAGCCTGAGTCTAACCCTAACCCTAACCCTAACAGTCTAACCCTAACCCTAACCCTAAGAGCCTGAGTCTAACCCTAAGAGCCTGAGTCTAACCCTAACCCTAAGAGCCTGAGTCTAACCCTAACCCGAAGAGCCTGAGTCTAACCCTAACCCTAAGAGCCTGAGTCTAACCCTAACCCTAAGAGCCTGAGTCTAACCCTAACCCTAAGAGCCTGAGTCTAACCCTAACCCTACGAGTCTAACCCTAACCCTAACCCTAACCCTAATAGTCTAACCCTAACCCTAACCCTAACCCTAATCCTAAGAGTCTAACCCTAACCCTAACCCTAACCCTAAGAGTCTAACCCTAACCCTAACCCTAACCTTAAGAGTCTAACCCTAACCCTGAGTCTAACCCTAACCCTAACCCTAACCCTAAGAGTCTAACCCTAACCCTAAGAGTCTAACCCTAACCCTAACCCTAACCCTAACAGTCTAACCCTAACCCTAAGAGTCTAACCCTAAGAGTCTAACCCTAACTCTAACCCTAACAGTCTAACCCTAAACATAAGAGTTTAACCCTAAGAGTCTAACCCTAACCCTAACCCTAACCCTAACAGTCTAACCCTAACCCTAACCCTAAGAGCCTGAGTCTAACCCTAACCCTAAGAGCCTGAGTCTAACCCTAACCCGAAGAGCCTGAGTCTAACCCTAACCCTAAGAGCCTGAGTCTAACCCTAACCCTAAGAGCCTGAGTCTAACCCTAACCCTAAGAGTCTAACCCTAACCCTAACCCTAACCCTAATAGTCTAACCCTAACCCTAACCCTAACCCTAATCCTAAGAGTCTAACCCTAACCCTAACCATAACCCTAAGAGTCTAACCCTAACCCTAACCCTAACCTTAAGAGTCTAACCCTAACCCTGAGTCTAACCCTAACCCTAACCCTAACCCTAAGAGTCTAACCCTAACCCTAAGAGTCTAACCCTAACCCTAACCCTAACCCTAACAGTCTAACCCTAACCCTAAGAGTCTAACCCTAAGAGTCTAACCCTAACTCTAACCCTAACAGTCTAACCCTAAACATAAGAGTTTAACCCTAAGAGTCTAACCCTAACCCTAACCCTAACCCTAACAGTCTAATCCTAACCCTAACCCTAAGAGTCTAACCCTAACCCTAACCCTAACCCTAACCCTGACCCTAACCCTAAGAGTCTAACCCTAACCCTAACCCTAACCCTAAGAGTTTAACCCTAACCCTACCCTAACCCTAAGAGTCTAACCCTAACCCTAAGAGTCTAACCCTAACCCTAACCCTAACCCTAAGAGTCTAACCCTAACCCTAAGAGTCTAACCCTAACCCTAACCCTAACCCTAAGAGTCTAACCCTAACCCTACCCTAACCCTAAGAGTCTAACCCTAACCCTAAGAGTCTAACCCTAACCCTAACCCTAACCCCGGCTGAAGTACCCAAGTATATTTCGCTAGATGGCAGCAGCGCTCCACCAACAGAGCCGGCTGCAGTACCCAAATATATTTCGCTAGATGGCAGCAGCGCTCCACCAACAGCGCCGGCTGCAGTACCCAAATATATTTCGCTAGATGGCAGCAGCGCTCCACCAAAAGGGCGGCTGCAGTACCCAATTACATTTCGCTAGATGGCAGCAGCGCTCCACCAACAGCGCCGGCTGCAGTACCCCAGTATATTTCGCTAGATGGCAGCAGCGCTCCACCAACAGCGCCGGCTGCAGTACCCAAATATATTTCGCTAGATGGCAGCAGCGCTCCACCAACCGAGCGGCTGCAGTACCCAATTACATTTCGCTAGATGGCAGCAGCGCTCCACCAACAGCGCCGGCTGCAGTACCCAATTACATTTCGCTAGATGGCAGCAGCGCTCCACCAAAAGGGCGGCTGCAGTACCCAATTACATTTCGCTAGATGGCAGCAGCGCTCCACAAAAAGGGCCGGCTGCAGTACCCAAATATATTTCGCTAGATGGCAGCAGCGCTCCACCAACAGGGCCGGTTGCAGTACCCAAGTATATTTCGCTAGATGGCAGCAGCGCTCCACCAAAAGGGCGGCTGCAGTACCCAATTACATTTCGCTAGATGGCAGCAGCGCTCCACCAGAAGGACGGCTGCAGTACCCAACTACATTTCGCTAGATGGCAGCAGCGCTCCACCAACAGGGCCGGCTGCAGTACCCAAATATATTTCGCTAGATGGCAGCAGCGCTCCACCAACCGGGCGGCTGCAGTACCCAAATATATTTCGCTAGATGGCAGCAGCGCTCCACCAACAGCGCCGGCTGCAGTACCCAAGTATATGTCGCTAGATGGCAGCAGCGCTCCACCAAAAGGGGCCGCCTGCAGTACCCAAGTATATTTCGCTAGATGGCAGCAGCGCTCCACCAAAAGGGCGGCTGCAGTACCCAATTACATTTCGCTAGATGGCAGCAGCGCTCCACCAACAGCGCCGGCTGCAGTACCCCAGTATATTTCGCTAGATGGCAGCAGCGCTCCACCAAAAGGGCGGCTGCAGTACCCAATTACATTTCGCTAGATGGCAGCAGCGCTCCACCAACAGGGCCGGCTGCAGTACCAAAATATATTTCGCTAGATGGCAGCAGCGCTCCACCAACCGAGCGGCTGCAGTACCCAATTACATTTCGCTAGATGGCAGCAGCGCTCCACCAACAGCGCCGGCTGCAGTACCCAAGTATATTTCGCTAGATGGCAGCAGCGCTCCACCAAAAGGGCGGCTGCAGTACCCAATTACATTTCGCTAGATGGCAGCAGCGCTCCACCAAAAGGGCGGCTGCAGTACCCAAGTATATTTCGCTAGATGGCAGCAGAGCTCCACCAACAGGGACGGCTGCAATACCCAAGTATATTTGGCTAGATGGCAGCAGCGCTCCACCAAAAGGGCGGCTGCAGTACCCAAGTATATTTCGCTAGATGGCAGCAGCGCTCCACCAAAAGGGCGGCTGCAGTACCCAAATATATAGTACTGAGTCTAACCCTAACCCTAAGAGCCTGAGTCTAACCCTCACCCTAAGAGCCTGAGTCTAACCCTCACCCTAAGAGCCTGAGTCTAACCCTAACCCGAAGAGCCTGAGTCTAACCCTAACCCGAAGAGCCTGAGTCTAACCCTCACCCGAAGAGCCTGAGTCTAACCCTAACCCTAAGAGCCTGAGTCTAACCCTAACCCTAAGAGCCTGAGTCTAACCCTCACCCTAAGAGCCTGAGTCTAACCCTAACTCTAAGAGCCTGAGTCTAACCCTAACCCTAAGAGCCTGAGTCTAACCCTCACCCTAAGAGCCTGAGTCTAACCCTCACCCTAAGAGCCTGAGTCTAACCCTAACCCTAAGAGCCTGAGTCTAACCCTAACCCTAAGAGCCTGAGTCTAACCCTAACCCTAACCCTAACAGTCTAACCCTAACCCTAACCCTAAGAGCCTGAGTCTAACCCTAAGAGCCTGAGTCTAACCCTAACCCTAAGAGCCTGAGTCTAACCCTAACCCGAAGAGCCTGAGTCTAACCCTAACCCTAAGAGCCTGAGTCTAACCCTAACCCTAAGAGCCTGAGTCTAACCCTAACCCTAAGAGCCTGAGTCTAACCCTAACCCTACGAGTCTAACCCTAACCCTAACCCTAACCCTAATAGTCTAACCCTAACCCTAACCCTAACCCTAATCCTAAGAGTCTAACCCTAACCCTAACCATAACCCTAAGAGTCTAACCCTAACCCTAACCCTAACCTTAAGAGTCTAACCCTAACCCTGAGTCTAACCCTAACCCTAACCCTAACCCTAAGAGTCTAACCCTAACCCTAAGAGTCTAACCCTAAGAGTCTAACCCTAACTCTAACCCTAACAGTCTAACCCTAAACATAAGAGTTTAACCCTAAGAGTCTAACCCTAACCCTAACCCTAACCCTAACAGTCTAATCCTAACCCTAACCCTAAGAGTCTAACCCTAACCCTAACCCTAACCCTAACCCTGACCCTAACCCTAAGAGTCTAACCCTAACCCTAACCCTAACCCTAAGAGTCTAACCCTAACCCTACCCTAACCCTAAGAGTCTAACCCTAACCCTAAGAGTCTAACCCTAACCCTAACCCTAACCCTAACAGTCTAACCCTAACCCTAACCCTAAGAGCCTGAGTCTAACCCTAACCCTACGAGTCTAACCCTAACCCTAACCCTAACCCTAACAGTCTAACCCTAACCCTAACCCTAACCCTAACCCTAAGAGCCTAACCCTAACCCTAACCCTAAGAGTCTAACCCTAACCCTAACCCTAACCCTAAGAGTCTAACCCTAACCCTGAGTCTAAACCTAACCCTAACCCTAACCTTTAGAGTCTAACCCTAACCCTAAGAGTCTAACCCTAACCCTAACCCTAACCCTAACAGTCTAACCCTAACCCTAAGAGTCTAACCCTAAGAGTCTAACCCTAACCCTAACTCTAACCCTAACAGTCTAACCCTAAACATAAGAGTTTAACCCTAAGAGTCTAACCCTAACCCTAACCCTAACCCTAACAGTCTAACCCTAACCCTAACCCTAACCCTAAGAGTCTAACCCTAACCCTGAGTCTAACCCTAACCCTAAGAGTCTAACCCTAACCCTAAGAGTCTAACCCTAACCCTGAGTCTAACCCTAACAGTCTAACCCTAACCCTAAGAGTCTAACCCTAACAGTCTAACCCTAACCCTAACTCTAACCCTAACAGTCTAACCCTAAACATAAGAGTTTAACCCTAAGAGTCTAACCCTAACCCTAACCCTAACCCTAACAGTCTAACCCTAACCCTAACCCTAAGAGCCTGAGTCTAACCCTAACCCTAAGAGCCTGAGTCTAACCCTAACCCGAAGAGCCTGAGTCTAACCCTAACCCTAAGAGCCTGAGTCTAACCCTAACCCTAAGAGCCTGAGTCTAACCCTAACCCTAAGAGTCTAACCCTAACCCTAACCCTAACCCTAATAGTCTAACCCTAACCCTAACCCTAACCCTAATCCTAAGAGTCTAACCCTAACCCTAACCATAACCCTAAGAGTCTAACCCTAACCCTAACCCTAACCTTAAGAGTCTAACCCTAACCCTGAGTCTAACCCTAACCCTAACCCTAACCCTAAGAGTCTAACCCTAACCCTAAGAGTCTAACCCTAACCCTAACCCTAACCCTAACAGTCTAACCCTAACCCTAAGAGTCTAACCCTAAGAGTCTAACCCTAACTCTAACCCTAACAGTCTAACCCTAAACATAAGAGTTTAACCCTAAGAGTCTAACCCTAACCCTAACCCTAACCCTAACAGTCTAATCCTAACCCTAACCCTAAGAGTCTAACCCTAACCCTAACCCTAACCCTAACCCTGACCCTAACCCTAAGAGTCTAACCCTAACCCTAACCCTAACCCTAAGAGTTTAACCCTAACCCTACCCTAACCCTAAGAGTCTAACCCTAACCCTAAGAGTCTAACCCTAACCCTAACCCTAACCCTAAGAGTCTAACCCTAACCCTAAGAGTCTAACCCTAACCCTAACCCTAACCCTAAGAGTCTAACCCTAACCCTACCCTAACCCTAAGAGTCTAACCCTAACCCTAAGAGTCTAACCCTAACCCTAACCCTAACCCCGGCTGAAGTACCCAAGTATATTTCGCTAGATGGCAGCAGCGCTCCACCAACAGAGCCGGCTGCAGTACCCAAATATATTTCGCTAGATGGCAGCAGCGCTCCACCAACAGCGCCGGCTGCAGTACCCAAATATATTTCGCTAGATGGCAGCAGCGCTCCACCAAAAGGGCGGCTGCAGTACCCAATTACATTTCGCTAGATGGCAGCAGCGCTCCACCAACAGCGCCGGCTGCAGTACCCCAGTATATTTCGCTAGATGGCAGCAGCGCTCCACCAACAGCGCCGGCTGCAGTACCCAAATATATTTCGCTAGATGGCAGCAGCGCTCCACCAACCGAGCGGCTGCAGTACCCAATTACATTTCGCTAGATGGCAGCAGCGCTCCACCAACAGCGCCGGCTGCAGTACCCAATTACATTTCGCTAGATGGCAGCAGCGCTCCACCAAAAGGGCGGCTGCAGTACCCAATTACATTTCGCTAGATGGCAGCAGCGCTCCACAAAAAGGGCCGGCTGCAGTACCCAAATATATTTCGCTAGATGGCAGCAGCGCTCCACCAACAGGGCCGGTTGCAGTACCCAAGTATATTTCGCTAGATGGCAGCAGCGCTCCACCAAAAGGGCGGCTGCAGTACCCAATTACATTTCGCTAGATGGCAGCAGCGCTCCACCAGAAGGACGGCTGCAGTACCCAACTACATTTCGCTAGATGGCAGCAGCGCTCCACCAACAGGGCCGGCTGCAGTACCCAATTATATTTCGCTAGATGGCAGCAGCGCTCCACCAACCGGGCGGCCGCAGTACCCAAATATATTTCGCTAGATGGCAGCAGCGCTCCACCAACAGCGCCGGCTGCAGTACCCAAGTATATGTCGCTAGATGGCAGCAGCGCTCCACCAAAAGGGGCCGCCTGCAGTACCCAAGTATATTTCGCTAGATGGCAGCAGCGCTCCACCAAAAGGGCGGCTGCAGTACCCAATTACATTTCGCTAGATGGCAGCAGCGCTCCACCAACAGCGCCGGCTGCAGTACCCCAGTATATTTCGCTAGATGGCAGCAGCGCTACACCAAAAGGGCGGCTGCAGTACCCAATTACATTTCGCTAGATGGCAGCAGCGCTCCACCAACAGGGCCGGCTGCAGTACCAAAATATATTTCGCTAGATGGCAGCAGCGCTCCACCAACCGAGCGGCTGCAGTACCCAATTACATTTCGCTAGATGGCAGCAGCGCTCCACCAACAGCGCCGGCTGCAGTACCCAAGTATATTTCGCTAGATGGCAGCAGCGCTCCACCAAAAGGGCGGCTGCAGTACCCAATTACATTTCGCTAGATGGCAGCAGCGCTCCACCAAAAGGGCGGCTGCAGTACCCAAGTATATTTCGCTAGATGGCAGCAGAGCTCCACCAACAGGGACGGCTGCAATACCCAAGTATATTTGGCTAGATGGCAGCAGCGCTCCACCAAAAGGGCGGCTGCAGTACCCAAGTATATTTCGCTAGATGGCAGCAGCGCTCCACCAAAAGGGCGGCTGCAGTACCCAAATATATAGTACTGAGTCTAACCCTAACCCTAAGAGCCTGAGTCTAACCCTAACTCTAAGAGCCTGAGTCTAACCCTCACCCTAAGAGCCTGAGTCTAACCCTCACCCTAAGAGCCTGAGTCTAACCCTAACCCGAAGAGCCTGAGTCTAACCCTAACCCGAAGAGCCTGAGTCTAACCCTCACCCTAAGAGCCTGAGTCTAACCCTAACCCTAAGAGCCTGAGTCTAACCCTAACCCTAAGAGCCTGAGTCTAACCCTCACCCTAAGAGCCTGAGTCTAACCCTAACTCTAAGAGCCTGAGTCTAACCCTAACCCTAAGAGCCTGAGTCTAACCCTCACCCTAAGAGCCTGAGTCTAACCCTCACCCTAAGAGCCTGAGTCTAACCCTAACCCTAAGAGCCTGAGTCTAACCCTAACCCTAAGAGCCTGAGTCTAACCCTAACCCTAACCCTAAGAGCCTGAGTCTAACCCTAACCCTAAGAGCCTGAGTCTAACCCTAAGAGCCTGAGTCTAACCCTAACCCTAAGAGCCTGAGTCTAACCCTAACCCGAAGAGCCTGAGTCTAACCCTAACCCTAAGAGCCTGAGTCTAACCCTAACCCTAAGAGCCTGAGTCTAACCCTAACCCTACGAGTCTAACCCTAACCCTAACCCTAACCCTAATAGTCTAACCCTAACCCTAACCCTAACCCTAATCCTAAGAGTCTAACCCTAACCCTAACCATAACCCTAAGAGTCTAACCCTAACCCTAACCCTAACCTTAAGAGTCTAACCCTAACCCTGAGTCTAACCCTAACCCTAACCCTAACCCTAAGAGTCTAACCCTAACCCTAAGAGTCTAACCCTAAGAGTCTAACCCTAACTCTAACCCTAACAGTCTAACCCTAAACATAAGAGTTTAACCCTAAGAGTCTAACCCTAACCCTAACCCTAACCCTAACAGTCTAATCCTAACCCTAACCCTAAGAGTCTAACCCTAACCCTAACCCTAACCCTAACCCTGACCCTAACCCTAAGAGTCTAACCCTAACCCTAACCCTAACCCTAAGAGTCTAACCCTAACCCTACCCTAACCCTAAGAGTCTAACCCTAACCCTAAGAGTCTAACCCTAACCCTAACCCTAACCCTAACAGTCTAACCCTAACCCTAACCCTAAGAGCCTGAGTCTAACCCTAACCCTACGAGTCTAACCCTAACCCTAACCCTAACCCTAACAGTCTAACCCTAACCCTAACCCTAACCCTAACCCTAAGAGCCTAACCCTAACCCTAACCCTAAGAGTCTAACCCTAACCCTAACCCTAACCCTAAGAGTCTAACCCTAACCCTGAGTCTAAACCTAACCCTAACCCTAACCTTTAGAGTCTAACCCTAACCCTAAGAGTCTAACCCTAACCCTAACCCTAACCCTAACAGTCTAACCCTAACCCTAAGAGTCTAACCCTAAGAGTCTAACCCTAACCCTAACTCTAACCCTAACAGTCTAACCCTAAACATAAGAGTTTAACCCTAAGAGTCTAACCCTAACCCTAACCCTAACCCTAACAGTCTAACCCTAACCCTAACCCTAACCCTAAGAGTCTAACCCTAACCCTGAGTCTAACCCTAACCCTAAGAGTCTAACCCTAACCCTAAGAGTCTAACCCTAACCCTGAGTCTAACCCTAACAGTCTAACCCTAACCCTAAGAGTCTAACCCTAACAGTCTAACCCTAACCCTAACTCTAACCCTAACAGTCTAACCCTAAACATAAGAGTTTAACCCTAAGAGTCTAACCCTAACCCTAACCCTAACCCTAACAGTCTAACCCTAACCCTAACCCTAAGAGCCTGAGTCTAACCCTAACCCTAAGAGCCTGAGTCTAACCCTAACCCGAAGAGCCTGAGTCTAACCCTAACCCTAAGAGCCTGAGTCTAACCCTAACCCTAAGAGTCTAACCCTAACCCTAACCCTAACCCTAATAGTCTAACCCTAACCCTAACCCTAACCCTAATCCTAAGAGTCTAACCCTAACCCTAACCATAACCCTAAGAGTCTAACCCTAACCCTAACCCTAACCTTAAGAGTCTAACCCTAACCCTGAGTCTAACCCTAACCCTAACCCTAACCCTAAGAGTCTAACCCTAACCCTAAGAGTCTAACCCTAACCCTAACCCTAACCCTAACAGTCTAACCCTAACCCTAAGAGTCTAACCCTAAGAGTCTAACCCTAACTCTAACCCTAACAGTCTAACCCTAAACATAAGAGTTTAACCCTAAGAGTCTAACCCTAACCCTAACCCTAACCCTAACAGTCTAATCCTAACCCTAACCCTAAGAGTCTAACCCTAACCCTAACCCTAACCCTAACCCTGACCCTAACCCTAAGAGTCTAACCCTAACCCTAACCCTAACCCTAAGAGTCTAACCCTAACCCTACCCTAACCCTAAGAGTCTAACCCTAACCCTAAGAGTCTAACCCTAACCCTTACCCTAACCCTAAGAGTCTAACCCTAACCCTAAGAGTCTAACCCTAACCCTAACCCTAACCCTAAGAGTCTAACCCTAACCCTACCCTAACCCTAAGAGTCTAACCCTAACCCTAAGAGTCTAACCCTAACCCTAACCCTAACCCCGGCTGAAGTACCCAAGTATATTTCGCTAGATGGCAGCAGCGCTCCACCAACAGAGCCGGCTGCAGTACCCAAATATATTTCGCTAGATGGCAGCAGCGCTCCACCAACAGCGCCGGCTGCAGTACCCAAAAATATTTCGCTAGATGGCAGCAGCGCTCCACCAAAAGGGCGGCTGCAGTACCCAATTACATTTCGCTAGATGGCAGCAGCGCTCCACCAACAGCGCCGGCTGCAGTACCCCAGTATATTTCGCTAGATGGCAGCAGCGCTACACCAAAAGGGCGGCTGCAGTACCCAATTACATTTCGCTAGATGGCAGCAGCGCTCCACCAACAGGGCCGGCTGCAGTACCCAAATATATTTCGCTAGATGGCAGCAGCGCTCCACCAACCGAGCGGCTGCAGTACCCAATTACATTTCGCTAGACGGCAGCATCGCTCCACCAACAGCGCCGGCTGCAGTACCCAATTACATTTCGCTAGATGGCAGCAGCGCTCCACCAAAAGGGCGGCTGCAGTACCCAATTACATTTCGCTAGATGGCAGCAGCGCTCCACAAAAAGGGCCGGCTGCAGTACCCAAATATATTTCGCTAGATGGCAGCAGCGCTCCACCAACAGGGCCGGTTGCAGTACCCAAGTATATTTCGCTAGATGGCAGCAGCGCTCCACCAGAAGGACGGCTGC
Organism: Falco punctatus; assembly: GCF_963210335.1. Lineage (NCBI taxonomy): Eukaryota > Metazoa > Chordata > Aves > Falconiformes > Falconidae > Falco > Falco punctatus. Next base: position 154,603 of record NW_027660141.1, on the reverse strand, counting down.
AGTACCCAACTACATTTCGCTAGATGGCAGCAGCGCTCCACCAACAGGGCCGGCTGCAGTACCCAATTATATTTCGCTAGATGGCAGCAGCGCTCCACCAACCGGGCGGCCGCAGTACCCAAATATATTTCGCTAGATGGCAGCAGCGCTCCACCAACAGCGCCGGCTGCAGTACCCAAGTATATGTCGCTAGATGGCAGCAGCGCTCCACCAAAAGGGGCCGCCTGCAGTACCCAAGTATATTTCGCTAGATGGCAGCAGCGCTCCACCAAAAGGGCGGCTGCAGTACCCAATTACATTTCGCTAGATGGCAGCAGCGCTCCACCAACAGCGCCGGCTGCAGTACCCCAGTATATTTCGCTAGATGGCAGCAGCGCTACACCAAAAAAGCGGCTGCAGTACCCAATTACATTTCGCTAGATGGCAGCAGCGCTCCACCAACAGGGCCGGCTGCAGTACCCAAATATATTTCGCTAGATGGCAGCAGCGCTCCACCAACCGAGCGGCTGCAGTACCCAATTACATTTCGCTAGATGGCAGCAGCGCTCCACCAACAGCGCCGGCTGCAGTACCCAAGTATATTTCGCTAGATGGCAGCAGCGCTCCACCAACCGGGCGGCTGCAGTACCCAATTACATTTCGCTAGATGGCAGCAGCGCTCCACCAAAAGGGCGGCTGCAGTACCCAAGTATATTTCGCTAGATGGCAGCAGAGCTCCACCAACAGGGACGGCTGCAATACCCAAGTATATTTGGCTAGATGGCAGCAGCGCTCCACCAAAAGGGCGGCTGCAGTACCCAAGTATATTTCGCTAGATGGCAGCAGCGCTCCACCAAAAGGGCGGCTGCAGTACCCAAATATATAGTACTGAGTCTAACCCTAACCCTAAGAGCCTGAGTCTAACCCTAACTCTAAGAGCCTGAGTCTAACCCTAACCCTAAGAGCCTGAGTCTAACCCTCACCCTAAGAGCCTGAGTCTAACCCTAACCCGAAGAGCCTGAGTCTAACCCTAACCCTAAGAGCCTGAGTCTAACCCTCACCCTAAGAGCCTGAGTCTAACCCTAACCCTAAGAGCCTGAGTCTAACCCTAACCCTAAGAGCCTGAGTCTAACCCTCACCCTAAGAGCCTGAGTCTAACCCTAACTCTAAGAGCCTGAGTCTAACCCTAACCCTAAGAGCCTGAGTCTAACCCTCACCCTAAGAGCCTGAGTCTAACCCTAACCCTAAGAGCCTGAGTCTAACCCTAACCCTAAGAGCCTGAGTCTAACCCTAACCCTAAGAGCCTGAGTCTAACCCTAACCCTAACCCTAACAGTCTAACCCTAACCCTAACCCTAAGAGCCTGAGTCTAACCCTAAGAGCCTGAGTCTAACCCTAACCCTAAGAGCCTGAGTCTAACCCTAACCCGAAGAGCCTGAGTCTAACCCTAACCCTAAGAGCCTGAGTCTAACCCTAACCCTAAGAGCCTGAGTCTAACCCTAACCCTAAGAGCCTGAGTCTAACCCTAACCCTACGAGTCTAACCCTAACCCTAACCCTAACCCTAATAGTCTAACCCTAACCCTAACCCTAACCCTAATCCTAAGAGTCTAACCCTAACCCTAACCATAACCCTAAGAGTCTAACCCTAACCCTAACCCTAACCTTAAGAGTCTAACCCTAACCCTGAGTCTAACCCTAACCCTAACCCTAACCCTAAGAGTCTAACCCTAACCCTAAGAGTCTAACCCTAACCCTAACCCTAACCCTAACAGTCTAACCCTAACCCTAAGAGTCTAACCCTAAGAGTCTAACCCTAACTCTAACCCTAACAGTCTAACCCTAAACATAAGAGTTTAACCCTAAGAGTCTAACCCTAACCCTAACCCTAACCCTAACAGTCTAACCCTAACCCTAACCCTAAGAGCCTGAGTCTAACCCTAACCCTAAGAGCCTGAGTCTAACCCTAACCCGAAGAGCCTGAGTCTAACCCTAACCCTAAGAGCCTGAGTCTAACCCTAACCCTAAGAGCCTGAGTCTAACCCTAACCCTAAGAGTCTAACCCTAACCCTAACCCTAACCCTAATAGTCTAACCCTAACCCTAACCCTAACCCTAATCCTAAGAGTCTAACCCTAACCCTAACCATAACCCTAAGAGTCTAACCCTAACCCTAACCCTAACCTTAAGAGTCTAACCCTAACCCTGAGTCTAACCCTAACCCTAACCCTAACCCTAAGAGTCTAACCCTAACCCTAAGAGTCTAACCCTAACCCTAACCCTAACCCTAACAGTCTAACCCTAACCCTAAGAGTCTAACCCTAAGAGTCTAACCCTAACTCTAACCCTAACAGTCTAACCCTAAACATAAGAGTTTAACCCTAAGAGTCTAACCCTAACCCTAACCCTAACCCTAACAGTCTAATCCTAACCCTAACCCTAAGAGTCTAACCCTAACCCTAACCCTAACCCTAACCCTGACCCTAACCCTAAGAGTCTAACCCTAACCCTAACCCTAACCCTAAGAGTTTAACCCTAACCCTACCCTAACCCTAAGAGTCTAACCCTAACCCTAAGAGTCTAACCCTAACCCTAACCCTAACCCTAAGAGTCTAACCCTAACCCTAAGAGTCTAACCCTAACCCTAACCCTAACCCTAAGAGTCTAACCCTAACCCTACCCTAACCCTAAGAGTCTAACCCTAACCCTAAGAGTCTAGCCCTAACCCTAACCCTAACCCCGGCTGAAGTACCCAAGTATATTTCGCTAGATGGCAGCAGCGCTCCACCAACAGAGCCGGCTGCAGTACCCAAATATATTTCGCTAGATGGCAGCAGCGCTCCACCAACAGCGCCGGCTGCAGTACCCAAATATATTTCGCTAGATGGCAGCAGCGCTCCACCAAAAGGGCGGCTGCAGTACCCAATTACATTTCGCTAGATGGCAGCAGCGCTCCACCAACAGCGCCGGCTGCAGTACCCCAGTATATTTCGCTAGATGGCAGCAGCGCTCCACCAACAGCGCCGGCTGCAGTACCCAAATATATTTCGCTAGATGGCAGCAGCGCTCCACCAACCGAGCGGCTGCAGTACCCAATTACATTTCGCTAGATGGCAGCAGCGCTCCACCAACAGCGCCGGCTGCAGTACCCAATTACATTTCGCTAGATGGCAGCAGCGCTCCACCAAAAGGGCGGCTGCAGTACCCAATTACATTTCGCTAGATGGCAGCAGCGCTCCACAAAAAGGGCCGGCTGCAGTACCCCAATATATTTCGCTAGATGGCAGCAGCGCTCCACCAACAGGGCCGGTTGCAGTACCCAAGTATATTTCGCTAGATGGCAGCAGCGCTCCACCAAAAGGGCGGCTGCAGTACCCAATTACATTTCGCTAGATGGCAGCAGCGCTCCACCAGAAGGACGGCTGCAGTACCCAACTACATTTCGCTAGATGGCAGCAGCGCTCCACCAACAGGGCCGGCTGCAGTACCCAAATATATTTCGCTAGATGGCAGCAGCGCTCCACCAACAGCGCCGGCTGCAGTACCCAAGTATATGTCGCTAGATGGCAGCAGCGCTCCACCAAAAGGGGCCGCCTGCAGTACCCAAGTATATTTCGCTAGATGGCAGCAGCGCTCCACCAAAAGGGCGGCTGCAGTACCCAATTACATTTCGCTAGATGGCAGCAGCGCTCCACCAACAGCGCCGGCTGCAGTACCCCAGTATATTTCGCTAGATGGCAGCAGCGCTACACCAAAAGGGCGGCTGCAGTACCCAATTACATTTCGCTAGATGGCAGCAGCGCTCCACCAACAGGGCCGGCTGCAGTACCAAAATATATTTCGCTAGATGGCAGCAGCGCTCCACCAACCGAGCGGCTGCAGTACCCAATTACATTTCGCTAGATGGCAGCAGCGCTCCACCAACAGCGCCGGCTGCAGTACCCAAGTATATTTCGCTAGATGGCAGCAGCGCTCCACCAAAAGGGCGGCTGCAGTACCCAATTACATTTCGCTAGATGGCAGCAGCGCTCCACCAAAAGGGCGGCTGCAGTACCCAAGTATATTTCGCTAGATGGCAGCAGAGCTCCACCAACAGGGACGGCTGCAATACCCAAGTATATTTGGCTAGATGGCAGCAGCGCTCCACCAAAAGGGCGGCTGCAGTACCCAAGTATATTTCGCTAGATGGCAGCAGCGCTCCACCAAAAGGGCGGCTGCAGTACCCAAATATATAGTACTGAGTCTAACCCTAACCCTAAGAGCCTGAGTCTAACCCTAACTCTAAGAGCCTGAGTCTAACCCTCACCCTAAGAGCCTGAGTCTAACCCTCACCCTAAGAGCCTGAGTCTAACCCTAACCCGAAGAGCCTGAGTCTAACCCTAACCCGAAGAGCCTGAGTCTAACCCTCACCCTAAGAGCCTGAGTCTAACCCTAACCCTAAGAGCCTGAGTCTAACCCTAACCCTAAGAGCCTGAGTCTAACCCTCACCCTAAGAGCCTGAGTCTAACCCTAACTCTAAGAGCCTGAGTCTAACCCTAACCCTAAGAGCCTGAGTCTAACCCTCACCCTAAGAGCCTGAGTCTAACCCTCACCCTAAGAGCCTGAGTCTAACCCTAACCCTAAGAGCCTGAGTCTAACCCTAACCCTAAGAGCCTGAGTCTAACCCTAACCCTAACCCTAACAGTCTAACCCTAACCCTAACCCTAAGAGCCTGAGTCTAACCCTAAGAGCCTGAGTCTAACCCTAACCCTAAGAGCCTGAGTCTAACCCTAACCCGAAGAGCCTGAGTCTAACCCTAACCCTAAGAGCCTGAGTCTAACCCTAACCCTAAGAGCCTGAGTCTAACCCTAACCCTAAGAGCCTGAGTCTAACCCTAACCCTACGAGTCTAACCCTAACCCTAACCCTAACCCTAATAGTCTAACCCTAACCCTAACCCTAACCCTAATCCTAAGAGTCTAACCCTAACCCTAACCATAACCCTAAGAGTCTAACCCTAACCCTAACCCTAACCTTAAGAGTCTAACCCTAACCCTGAGTCTAACCCTAACCCTAACCCTAACCCTAAGAGTCTAACCCTAACCCTAAGAGTCTAACCCTAAGAGTCTAACCCTAACTCTAACCCTAACAGTCTAACCCTAAACATAAGAGTTTAACCCTAAGAGTCTAACCCTAACCCTAACCCTAACCCTAACAGTCTAATCCTAACCCTAACCCTAAGAGTCTAACCCTAACCCTAACCCTAACCCTAACCCTGACCCTAACCCTAAGAGTCTAACCCTAACCCTAACCCTAACCCTAAGAGTCTAACCCTAACCCTACCCTAACCCTAAGAGTCTAACCCTAACCCTAAGAGTCTAACCCTAACCCTAACCCTAACCCTAACAGTCTAACCCTAACCCTAACCCTAAGAGCCTGAGTCTAACCCTAACCCTACGAGTCTAACCCTAACCCTAACCCTAACCCTAACAGTCTAACCCTAACCCTAACCCTAACCCTAACCCTAAGAGCCTAACCCTAACCCTAACCCTAAGAGTCTAACCCTAACCCTAACCCTAACCCTAAGAGTCTAACCCTAACCCTGAGTCTAAACCTAACCCTAACCCTAACCTTTAGAGTCTAACCCTAACCCTAAGAGTCTAACCCTAACCCTAACCCTAACCCTAACAGTCTAACCCTAACCCTAAGAGTCTAACCCTAAGAGTCTAACCCTAACCCTAACTCTAACCCTAACAGTCTAACCCTAAACATAAGAGTTTAACCCTAAGAGTCTAACCCTAACCCTAACCCTAACCCTAACAGTCTAACCCTAACCCTAACCCTAACCCTAAGAGTCTAACCCTAACCCTGAGTCTAACCCTAACCCTAAGAGTCTAACCCTAACCCTAAGAGTCTAACCCTAACCCTGAGTCTAACCCTAACAGTCTAACCCTAACCCTAAGAGTCTAACCCTAACAGTCTAACCCTAACCCTAACTCTAACCCTAACAGTCTAACCCTAAACATAAGAGTTTAACCCTAAGAGTCTAACCCTAACCCTAACCCTAACCCTAACAGTCTAACCCTAACCCTAACCCTAAGAGCCTGAGTCTAACCCTAACCCTAAGAGCCTGAGTCTAACCCTAACCCGAAGAGCCTGAGTCTAACCCTAACCCTAAGAGCCTGAGTCTAACCCTAACCCTAAGAGCCTGAGTCTAACCCTAACCCTAAGAGTCTAACCCTAACCCTAACCCTAACCCTAATAGTCTAACCCTAACCCTAACCCTAACCCTAATCCTAAGAGTCTAACCCTAACCCTAACCATAACCCTAAGAGTCTAACCCTAACCCTAACCCTAACCTTAAGAGTCTAACCCTAAAACTGAGTCTAACCCTAACCCTAACCCTAACCCTAAGAGTCTAACCCTAACCCTAAGAGTCTAACCCTAACCCTAACCCTAACCCTAACAGTCTAACCCTAACCCTAAGAGTCTAACCCTAAGAGTCTAACCCTAACTCTAACCCTAACAGTCTAACCCTAAACATAAGAGTTTAACCCTAAGAGTCTAACCCTAACCCTAACCCTAACCCTAACAGTCTAATCCTAACCCTAACCCTAAGAGTCTAACCCTAACCCTAACCCTAACCCTAACCCTGACCCTAACCCTAAGAGTCTAACCCTAACCCTAACCCTAACCCTAAGAGTCTAACCCTAACCCTACCCTAACCCTAAGAGTCTAACCCTAACCCTAAGAGTCTAACCCTAACCCTAACCCTAACCCTAAGAGTCTAACCCTAACCCTAAGAGTCTAACCCTAACCCTAACCCTAACCCTAAGAGTCTAACCCTAACCCTACCCTAACCCTAAGAGTCTAACCCTAACCCTAAGAGTCTAACCCTAACCCTAACCCTAACCCTAAGAGTCTAACCCTAACCCTAAGAGTCTAACCCTAACCCTAACACTAACCCTAACCCTAAATGTCTAACCCTAACCCTAAGAGTCTAACCCTAAGAGTCTAACCCTAACCCTAACCCTAACAGTCTAACCTTAACCCTAACCCTAACCCCGGCTGAAGTACCCAAGTATATTTCGCTAGATGGCAGCAGCGCTCCACCAACAGAGCCGGCTGCAGTACCCAAATATATTTCGCTAGATGGCAGCAGCGCTCCACCAACAGCGCCGGCTGCAGTACCCAAATATATTTCGCTAGATGGCAGCAGCGCTCCACCAAAAGGGCGGCTGCAGTACCCAATTACATTTCGCTAGATGGCAGCAGCGCTCCACCAACCGGGCGGCTGCAGTACCCAAATATATTTCGCTAGATGGCAGCAGCGCTCCACTAACCGGCCGGCTGAAGTACCCAAGTATATTTCGCTAGATGGCAGCAGCGCTCCACCAACAGGGCCGGCTGCAGTACCCAAATATATTTCGCTAGATGGCAGCAGCGCTCCACCAACCGAGCGGCTGCAGTACCCAATTACATTTCGCTAGATGGCAGCAGCGCTCCACCAACAGCGCCGGCTGCAGTACCCAAGTATATTTCGCTAGATGGCAGCAGCGCTCCACCAAAAGGGCGGCTGCAGTACCCAATTACATTTCGCTAGATGGCAGCAGCGCTCCACCAAAAGGGCGGCTGCAGTACCCAAGTATATTTCGCTAGATGGCAGCAGAGCTCCACCAACAGGGACGGCTGCAATACCCAAGTATATTTGGCTAGATGGCAGCAGCGCTCCACCAAAAGGGCGGCTGCAGTACCCAAGTATATTTCGCTAGATGGCAGCAGCGCTCCACCAAAAGGGCGGCTGCAGTACCCAAATATATAGTACTGAGTCTAACCCTAACCCTAAGAGCCTGAGTCTAACCCTAACTCTAAGAGCCTGAGTCTAACCCTAACCCTAAGAGCCTGAGTCTAACCCTCACCCTAAGAGCCTGAGTCTAACCCTAACCCGAAGAGCCTGAGTCTAACCCTAACCCGAAGAGCCTGAGTCTAACCCTAACCCTAAGAGCCTGAGTCTAACCCTAACCCTAAGAGCCTGAGTCTAACCCTCACCCTACGAGCCTGAGTCTAACCCTAACTCTAAGAGCCTGAGTCTAACCCTAACCCTAAGAGCCTGAGTCTACCCCTCACCCTAAGAGCCTGAGTCTAACCCTAACCCTAAGAGCCTGAGTCTAACCCTAACCCTAAGAGCCTGAGTCTAACCCTAACCCTAAGAGCCTGAGTCTAACCCTAACCCTACGAGTCTAACCCTAACCCTAACCCTAACCCTAACAGTCTAACCCTAACCCTAACCCTAAGAGCCTGAGTCTAACCCTAACCCTACGAGTCTAACCCTAACCCTAACCCTAACCCTAACAGTCTAACCCTAACCCTAACCCTAACCCTAACCCTAACCCTAAGAGCCTAACCCTAACCCTAACCCTAAGAGTCTAACCCTAACCCTAACCCTAACCCTAAGAGTCTAACCCTAACCCTAAGAGTCTAACCCTAACCCTAACCCTAACCCTAACCCTAAGAGTCTAACCCTAACCCTAAGAGTCTAACCCTAAGAGTCTAACCCTAACCCTAACCCTAACAGTCTAACCTTAACCCTAACCCTAACCCCGGCTGAAGTACCCAAGTATATTTCGCTAGATGGCAGCAGCGCTCCACCAACAGAGCCGGCTGCAGTACCCAAATATATTTCGCTAGATGGCAGCAGCGCTCCACCAACAGCGCCGGCTGCAGTACCCAAATATATTTCGCTAGATGGCAGCAGCGCTCCACCAAAAGGGCGGCTGCAGTACCCAATTACATTTCGCTAGATGGCAGCAGCGCTCCACCAAAAGGGCGGCTGCAGTACCCAATTACATTTCGCTAGATGGCAGCAGCGCTCCACCAACCGGGCGGCTGCAGTACCCAAATATATTTCGCTAGATGGCAGCAGCGCTCCACCAACCGGCCGGCTGAAGTACCCAAGTATATTTCGCTAGATGGCAGCAGCGCTCCACCAACAGAGCCGGCTGCAGTACCCAAATATATTTCGCTAGATGGCAGCAGCGCTCCACCAAAAGGGGCCGCCTGCAGTACCCAAATATATTTCGCTAGATGGCAGCAGCGCTCCACCAACCGGTCGGCTGCAGTACCCAAGTATATTTCGCTAGATGGCAGCAGCGCTACACCAACAGGGCCGGCTGCAGTACCCAAATATATTTCGCTCGATGGCAGCAGCGCTCCACCAACAGGGCCGGTTGCAGTACCCAAGTATATTTCGCTAGATGGCAGCAGCGCTCCACCAAAAGGGCGGCTGCAGTACCCAATTACATTTCGCTAGATGGCAGCAGCGCTCCACCAGAAGGACGGCTGCAGTACCCAACTACATTTCGCTAGATGGCAGCAGCGCTCCACCAACAGGGCCGGCTGCAGTACCCAATTATATTTCGCTAGATGGCAGCAGCGCTCCACCAACCGGGCGGCCGCAGTACCCAAATATATTTCGCTAGATGGCAGCAGCGCTCCACCAACAGCGCCGGCTGCAGTACCCAAGTATATGTCGCTAGATGGCAGCAGCGCTCCACCAAAAGGGGCCGCCTGCAGTACCCAAGTATATTTCGCTAGATGGCAGCAGCGCTCCACCAAAAGGGCGGCTGCAGTACCCAATTACATTTCGCTAGATGGCAGCAGCGCTCCACCAACAGCGCCGGCTGCAGTACCCCAGTATATTTCGCTAGATGGCAGCAGCGCTACACCAAAAGGGCGGTTGCAGTACCCAATTACATTTCGCTAGATGGCAGCAGCGCTCCACCAACAGGGCCGGCTGCAGTACCCAAATATATTTCGCTAGATGGCAGCAGCGCTCCACCAACCGAGCGGCTGCAGTACCCAATTACATTTCGCTAGATGGCAGCAGCGCTCCACCAACAGCGCCGGCTGCAGTACCCAAGTATATTTCGCTAGATGGCAGCAGCGCTCCACCAAAACAGCGGCTGCAGTACCCAATTACATTTCGCTAGATGGCAGCAGCGCTCCACCAAAAGGGCGGCTGCAGTACCCAAGTATATTTCGCTAGATGGCAGCAGAGCTCCACCAACAGGGACGGCTGCAATACCCAAGTATATTTGGCTAGATGGCAGCAGCGCTCCACCAAAAGGGCGGCTGCAGTACCCAAGTATATTTCGCTAGATGGCAGCAGCGCTCCACCAAAAGGGCGGCTGCAGTACCCAAATATATAGTACTGAGTCTAACCCTAACCCTAAGAGCCTGAGTCTAACCCTAACTCTAAGAGCCTGAGTCTAACCCTAACCCTAAGAGCCTGAGTCTAACCCTCACCCTAAGAGCCTGAGTCTAACCCTAACCCGAAGAGCCTGAGTCTAACCCTAACCCGAAGAGCCTGAGTCTAACCCTCACCCTAAGAGCCTGAGTCTAACCCTAACCCTAAGAGCCTGAGTCTAACCCTAACCCTAAGAGCCTGAGTCTAACCCTCACCCTAAGAGCCTGAGTCTAACCCTAACCCTAAGAGCCTGAGTCTAACCCTAACCCTAAGAGCCTGAGTCTAACCCTCACCCTAAGAGCCTGAGTCTAACCCTAACCCTAAGAGCCTGAGTCTAACCCTAACCCTAAGAGCCTGAGTCTAACCCTAACCCTACGAGTCTAACCCTAACCCTAACCCTAACCCTAACAGTCTAACCCTAACCCTAACCCTAAGAGCCTGAGTCTAACCCTAACCCTACGAGTCTAACCCTAACCCTAACCCTAACCCTAACAGTCTAACCCTAACCCTAACCCTAACCCTAACCCTAAGAGCCTAACCCTAACCCTAACCCTAAGAGTCTAACCCTAACCCTAACCCTAACCCTAAGAGTCTAACCCTAACCCTAAGAGTCTAACCCTAACCCTAACCCTAACCCTAACCCTAAGAGTCTAACCCTAACCCTAAGAGTCTAACCCTAAGAGTCTAACCCTAACCCTAACCCTAACAGTCTAACCTTAACCCTAACCCTAACCCCGGCTGAAGTACCCAAGTATATTTCGCTAGATGGCAGCAGCGCTCCACCAACAGAGCCGGCTGCAGTACCCAAATATATTTCGCTAGATGGCAGCAGCGCTCCACCAACAGCGCCGGCTGCAGTACCCAAATATATTTCGCTAGATGGCAGCAGCGCTCCACCAAAAGGGCGGCTGCAGTACCCAATTACATTTCGCTAGATGGCAGCAGCGCTCCACCAAAAGGGCGGCTGCAGTACCCAATTACATTTCGCTAGATGGCAGCAGCGCTCCACCAACCGGGCGGCTGCAGTACCCAAATATATTTCGCTAGATGGCAGCAGCGCTCCACCAACCGGCCGGCTGAAGTACCCAAGTATATTTCGCTAGATGGCAGCAGCGCTCCACCAACAGAGCCGGCTGCAGTACCCAAATATATTTCGCTAGATGGCAGCAGCGCTCCACCAACCGGTCGGCTGCAGTACCCAAGTATATTTCGCTAGATGGCAGCAGCGCTCCACCAACCGGGCGGCTGCAGTACCCAAGTATATTTCGCTAGATGGCAGCAGCGCTCCACCAACCGGGCCGCCTGCAGTACCCAAGTATATGTCGCTAGATGGCAGCAGCGCTCCACCAACAGCGCCGGCTGCAGTACCCAATTACATTTCGCTAGATGGCAGCAGCGCTCCACCAAAAGGGCGGCTGCAGTACCCAATTACATTTCGCTAGATGGCAGCAGCGCTACACCAACAGGGCCGGCTGCAGTACCCAAATATATTTCGCTAGATGGCAGCAGCGCTCCACCAACAGGGCCGGTTGCAGTACCCAAGTATATTTCGCTAGATGGCAGCAGCGCTCCACCAAAAGGGCGGCTGCAGTACCCAATTACATTTCGCTAGATGGCAGCAGCGCTCCACCAGAAGGACGGCTGCAGTACCCAACTACATTTCGCTAGATGGCAGCAGCGCTCCACCAACAGGGCCGGCTGCAGTACCCAATTATATTTCGCTAGATGGCAGCAGCGCTCCACCAACCGGGCGGCCGCAGTACCCAAATATATTTCGCTAGATGGCAGCAGCGCTCCACCAACAGCGCCGGCTGCAGTACCCAAGTATATGTCGCTAGATGGCAGCAGCGCTCCACCAAAAGGGGCCGCATGCAGTACCCAAGTATATTTCGCTAGATGGCAGCAGCGCTCCACCAAAAGGGCGGCTGCAGTACCCAATTACATTTCGCTAGATGGCAGCAGCGCTCCACCAACAGCGCCGGCTGCAGTACCCCAGTATATTTCGCTAGATGGCAGCAGCGCTACACCAAAAGGGCGGTTGCAGTACCCAATTACATTTCGCTAGATGGCAGCAGCGCTCCACCAACAGGGCCGGCTGCAGTACCCAAATATATTTCGCTAGATGGCAGCAGCGCTCCACCAACCGAGCGGCTGCAGTACCCAATTACATTTCGCTAGATGGCAGCAGCGCTCCACCAACAGCGCCGGCTGCAGTACCCAAGTATATTTCGCTAGATGGCAGCAGCGCTCCACCAAAAGGGCGGCTGCAGTACCCAATTACATTTCGCTAGATGGCAGCAGCGCTCCACCAAAAGGGCGGCTGCAGTACCCAAGTATATTTCGCTAGATGGCAGCAGAGCTCCACCAACAGGGACGGCTGCAATACCCAAGTATATTTGGCTAGATGGCAGCAGCGCTCCACCAAAAGGGCGGCTGCAGTACCCAAGTATATTTCGCTAGATGGCAGCAGCGCTCCACCAAAAGGGCGGCTGCAGTACCCAAATATATAGTACTGAGTCTAACCCTAACCCTAAGAGCCTGAGTCTAACCCTAACCCTAAGAGCCTGAGTCTAACCCTCACCCTAAGAGCCTGAGTCTAACCCTAACCCGAAGAGCCTGAGTCTAACCCTAACCCGAAGAGCCTGAGTCTAACCCTCACCCTAAGAGCCTGAGTCTAACCCTAACCCTAAGAGCCTGAGTCTAACCCTAACCCTAAGAGCCTGAGTCTAACCCTCACCCTAAGAGCCTGAGTCTAACCCTAACCCTAAGAGCCTGAGTCTAACCCTAACCCTAAGAGCCTGAGTCTAACCCTCACCCTAAGAGCCTGAGTCTAACCCTAACCCTAAGAGCCTGAGTCTAACCCTAACCCTAAGAGCCTGAGTCTAACCCTAACCCTACGAGTCTAACCCTAACCCTAACCCTAACCCTAACAGTCTAACCCTAACCCTAACCCTAAGAGCCTGAGTCTAACCCTAACCCTACGAGTCTAACCCTAACCCTAACCCTAACCCTAACAGTCTAACCCTAACCCTAACCCTAACCCTAACCCTAACCCTAAGAGCCTAACCCTAACCCTAACCCTAAGAGTCTAACCCTAACCCTAACCCTAACCCTAAGAGTCTAACCCTAACCCTAAGAGTCTAACCCTAACCCTAAGAGTCTAACCCTAACCCTAACCCTAACCCTAACCCTAAGAGTCTAACCCTAAGAGTCTAACCCTAACCCTAACCCTAACAGTCTAACCTTAACCCTAACCCTAACCCCGGCTGAAGTACCCAAGTATATTTCGCTAGATGGCAGCAGCGCTCCACCAACAGAGCCGGCTGCAGTACCCAAATATATTTCGCTAGATGGCAGCAGCGCTCCACCAACAGCGCCGGCTGCAGTACCCAAATATATTTCGCTAGATGGCAGCAGCGCTCCACCAAAAGGGCGGCTGCAGTACCCAATTACATTTCGCTAGATGGCAGCAGCGCTCCACCAAAAGGGCGGCTGCAGTACCCAATTACATTTCGCTAGATGGCAGCAGCGCTCCACCAACCGGGCGGCTGCAGTACCCAAATATATTTCGCTAGATGTCAGCAGCGCTCCACCAACCGGCCGGCTGAAGTACCCAAGTATATTTCGCTAGATGGCAGCAGCGCTCCACCAACAGAGCCGGCTGCAGTACCCAAATATATTTCGCTAGATGGCAGCAGCGCTCCACCAAAAGGGGCCGCCTGCAGTACCCAAATATATTTCGCTAGATGGCAGCAGCGCTCCACCAACCGGTCGGCTGCAGTACCCAAGTATATTTCGCTAGATGGCAGCAGCGCTCCACCAACCGGGCGGCTGCAGTACCCAAGTATATTTCGCTAGATGGCAGCAGCGCTCCACCAACCGGGCCGCCTGCAGTACCCAAGTATATGTCGCTAGATGGCAGCAGCGCTCCACCAACAGCGCCGGCTGCAGTACCCAATTACATTTCGCTAGATGGCAGCAGCGCTCCACCAAAAGGGCGGCTGCAGTACCCAATTACATTTCGCTAGATGGCAGCAGCGCTACACCAACAGGGCCGGCTGCAGTACCCAAATATATTTCGCTCGATGGCAGCAGCGCTCCACCAACAGGGCCGGTTGCAGTACCCAAGTATATTTCGCTAGATGGCAGCAGCGCTCCACCAAAAGGGCGGCTGCAGTACCCAATTACATTTCGCTAGATGGCAGCAGCGCTCCACCAGAAGGACGGCTGCAGTACCCAACTACATTTCGCTAGATGGCAGCAGCGCTCCACCAACAGGGCCGGCTGCAGTACCCAATTATATTTCGCTAGATGGCAGCAGCGCTCCACCAACCGGGCGGCCGCAGTACCCAAATATATTTCGCTAGATGGCAGCAGCGCTCCACCAACAGCGCCGGCTGCAGTACCCAAGTATATGTCGCTAGATGGCAGCAGCGCTCCACCAAAAGGGGCCGGCTGCAGTACCCAAGTATATTTCGCTAGATGGCAGCAGCGCTCCACCAAAAGGGCGGCTGCAGTACCCAATTACATTTCGCTAGATGGCAGCAGCGCTCCACCAACAGCGCCGGCTGCAGTACCCCAGTATATTTCGCTAGATGGCAGCAGCGCTACACCAAAAGGGCGGTTGCAGTACCCAATTACATTTCGCTAGATGGCAGCAGCGCTCCACCAACAGGGCCGGCTGCAGTACCCAAATATATTTCGCTAGATGGCAGCAGCGCTCCACCAACCGAGCGGCTGCAGTACCCAATTACATTTCGCTAGATGGCAGCAGCGCTCCACCAACAGCGCCGGCTGCAGTACCCAAGTATATTTCGCTAGATGGCAGCAGCGCTCCACCAAAACAGCGGCTGCAGTACCCAATTACATTTCGCTAGATGGCAGCAGCGCTCCACCAAAAGGGCGGCTGCAGTACCCAAGTATATTTCGCTAGATGGCAGCAGAGCTCCACCAACAGGGACGGCTGCAATACCCAAGTATATTTGGCTAGATGGCAGCAGCGCTCCACCAAAAGGGCGGCTGCAGTACCCAAGTATATTTCGCTAGATGGCAGCAGCGCTCCACCAAAAGGGCGGCTGCAGTACCCAAATATATAGTACTGAGTCTAACCCTAACCCTAAGAGCCTGAGTCTAACCCTAACTCTAAGAGCCTGAGTCTAACCCTAACCCTAAGAGCCTGAGTCTAACCCTCACCCTAAGAGCCTGAGTCTAACCCTAACCCGAAGAGCCTGAGTCTAACCCTAACCCGAAGAGCCTGAGTCTAACCCTCACCCTAAGAGCCTGAGTCTAACCCTAACCCTAAGAGCCTGAGTCTAACCCTAACCCTAAGAGCCTGAGTCTAACCCTCACCCTAAGAGCCTGAGTCTAACCCTAACCCTAAGAGCCTGAGTCTAACCCTAACCCTAAGAGCCTGAGTCTAACCCTCACCCTAAGAGCCTGAGTCTAACCCTAACCCTAAGAGCCTGAGTCTAACCCTAACCCTACGAGTCTAACCCTAACCCTAACCCTAACCCTAACAGTCTAACCCTAACCCTAACCCTAAGAGCCTGAGTCTAACCCTAACCCTACGAGTCTAACCCTAACCCTAACCCTAACCCTAACAGTCTAACCCTAACCCTAACCCTAACCCTAACCCTAAGAGCCTAACCCTAACCCTAACCCTAAGAGTCTAACCCTAACCCTAACCCTAACCCTAAGAGTCTAACCCTAACCCTAAGAGTCTAACCCTAACCCTAACCCTAACCCTAACCCTAAGAGTCTAACCCTAACCCTAAGAGTCTAACCCTAAGAGTCTAACCCTAACCCTAACCCTAACAGTCTAACCTTAACCCTAACCCTAACCCCGGCTGAAGTACCCAAGTATATTTCGCTAGATGGCAGCAGCGCTCCACCAACAGAGCCGGCTGCAGTACCCAAATATATTTCGCTAGATGGCAGCAGCGCTCCACCAACAGCGCCGGCTGCAGTACCCAAATATATTTCGCTAGATGGCAGCAGCGCTCCACCAAAAGGGCGGCTGCAGTACCCAATTACATTTCGCTAGATGGCAGCAGCGCTCCACCAAAAGGGCGGCTGCAGTACCCAATTACATTTCGCTAGATGGCAGCAGCGCTCCACCAACCGGGCGGCTGCAGTACCCAAATATATTTCGCTAGATGGCAGCAGCGCTCCACCAACCGGCCGGCTGAAGTACCCAAGTATATTTCGCTAGATGGCAGCAGCGCTCCACCAACAGAGCCGGCTGCAGTACCCAAATATATTTCGCTAGATGGCAGCAGCGCTCCACCAAAAGGGGCCGCCTGCAGTACCCAAATATATTTCGCTAGATGGCAGCAGCGCTCCACCAACCGGTCGGCTGCAGTACCCAAGTATATTTCGCTAGATGGCAGCAGCGCTCCACCAACCGGGCGGCTGCAGTACCCAAGTATATTTCGCTAGATGGCAGCAGCGCTCCACCAACCGGGCCGCCTGCAGTACCCAAGTATATGTCGCTAGATGGCAGCAGCGCTCCACCAACAGCGCCGGCTGCAGTACCCAATTACATTTCGCTAGATGGCAGCAGCGCTCCACCAAAAGGGCGGCTGCAGTACCCAATTACATTTCGCTAGATGGCAGCAGCGCTACACCAACAGGGCCGGCTGCAGTACCCAAATATATTTCGCTAGATGGCAGCAGCGCTCCACCAACAGGGCCGGTTGCAGTACCCAAGTATATTTCGCTAGATGGCAGCAGCGCTCCACCAAAAGGGCGGCTGCAGTACCCAATTACATTTCGCTAGATGGCAGCAGCGCTCCACCAGAAGGACGGCTGCAGTACCCAACTACATTTCGCTAGATGGCAGCAGCGCTCCACCAACCGGGCCGCCTGCAGTACCCAAGTATATGTCGCTAGATGGCAGCAGCGCTCCACCAACAGCGCCGGCTGCAGTACCCCAGTATATTTCGCTAGATGGCAGCAGCGCTACACCAAAAGGGCGGCTGCAGTACCCAATTACATTTCGCTAGATGGCAGCAGCGCTCCACCAACAGGGCCGGCTGCAGTACCCAAATATATTTCGCTAGATGGCAGCAGCGCTCCACCAACCGAGCGGCTGCAGTACCCAATTACATTTCGCTAGATGGCAGCAGCGCTCCACCAACAGCGCCGGCTGCAGTACCCAAGTATATTTCGCTAGATGGCAGCAGCGCTCCACCAAAAGGGCGGCTGCAGTACCCAATTACATTTCGCTAGATGGCAGCAGCGCTCCACCAAAAGGGCGGCTGCAGTACCCAAGTATATTTCGCTAGATGGCAGCAGAGATCCACCAACAGGGACGGCTGCAATACCCAAGTATATTTGGCTAGATGGCAGCAGCGCTCCACCAAAAGGGCGGCTGCAGTACCCAAGTATATTTCGCTAGATGTCAGCAGCGCTCCACCAAAAGGGCGGCTGCAGTACCCAAATATATAGTACTGAGTCTAACCCTAACCCTAAGAGCCTGAGTCTAACCCTAACTCTAAGAGCCTGAGTCTAACCCTAACCCTAAGAGCCTGAGTCTAACCCTCACCCTAAGAGCCTGAGTCTAACCCTAACCCGAAGAGCCTGAGTCTAACCCTAACCCGAAGAGCCTGAGTCTAACCCTCACCCTAAGAGCCTGAGTCTAACCCTAACCCTAAGAGCCTGAGTCTAACCCTAACCCTAAGAGCCTGAGTCTAACCCTCACCCTAAGAGCCTGAGTCTAACCCTAACCCTAAGAGCCTGAGTCTAACCCTAACCCTAAGAGCCTGAGTCTAACCCTCACCCTAAGAGCCTGAGTCTAACCCTAAGCCTAAGAGCCTGAGTCTAACCCTAACCCTAAGAGCCTGAGTCTAACCCTAACCCGAAGAGCCTGAGTCCAACCCTCACCCTAAGAGCCTGAGTCTAACCCTAACCCTAAGAGCCTGAGTCTAACCCTAACCCTAAGAGCCTGAGTCTAACCCTCACCCTAAGAGCCTGAGTCTAACCCTAACCCTACGAGTCTAACCCTAACCCTAACCCTAACCCTAACAGTCTAACCCTAACCCTAACCCTAACCCTAACCCTAACCCTAAGAGCCTAACCCTAACCCTAACCCTAAGTGTCTAACCCTAACCCTAACCCTAACCCTAAGAGTCTAACCCTAACCCTGAGTCTAACCCTAACCCTAAGAGTCTAACCCTAACCCTAACCCTAACCCTAAGAGTCTATACCCTAACCCTGAGTCTAACCCTAACCCTAACCCTAACCCTAAGAGTCTAACCCTAACCCTAAGAGTCTAACCCTAACCCTAACCCTAACAGTCTAACCCTAACCCTAAGAGTCTAACCCTAAGAGTCTAACCCTAACCCTAACTCTAACCCTAACAGTCTAACCCTAAACATAAGAGTTTAACCCTAAGAGTCTAACCCTAACCCTAACCCTAACCCTAAGAGTCTAACCCTAACCCTAAGAGTCTAACCCTAACCCTAACCCTAACAGTCTAACCCTAACCCTAAGAGTCTAACCCTAAGAGTCTAACCCTAACCGTAACTCTAACCCTAACAGTCTAACCCTAAACATAAGAGTTTAACCCTAAGAGTCTAACCCTAACCCTAACCCTAACCCTAGCAGTCTAACCCTAACCCTAACCCTAAGAGTCTAACCCTAACCCTAACCCTAACCCTTACCCTAACCCTAAGAGTCTAACCCTAACCCTAACCCTAACCCTAAGAGTCTAACCCTAACCCTACCCTAACCCTAAGAGTCTAACCCTAACCCTAAGAGTCTAACCCTAACCCTAAGAGTCTAACCCTAACCCTAACCCTAACCCTAAGAGTCTAACCCTAACCCTAAGAGTCTAACCCTAAGAGTCTAACCCTAACCCTAACCCTAACAGTCTAGCCTTAACCCTAACCCTAACCCCGGCTGAAGTACCCAAGTATATTTCGCTAGATGGCAGCAGCGCTCCACCAACAGAGCCGGCTGCAGTACCCAAATATATTTCGCTAGATGGCAGCAGCGCTCCACCAAAAGGGCGGCTGCAGTACCCAAATATATTTCGCTAGATGGCAGCAGCGCTCCACCAAAAGGGCGGCTGCAGTACCCAATTACATTTCGCTAGATGGCAGCAGCGCTCCACCAAAAGGGCGGCTGCAGTACCCAATTATATTTCGCTAGATGGCAGCAGCGCTCCACTAACCGGCCGGCTGAAGTACCCAAGTATATTTCGCTAGATGGCAGCAGCGCTCCACCAACAGGGCCGGCTGCAGTACCCAAATATATTTCGCTAGATGGCAGCAGCGCTCCACCAAAAGGGGCCGCCTGCAGTACCCAAATATATTTCGCTAGATGGCAGCAGCGCTCCACCAACCGGTCGGCTGCAGTACCCAAGTATATTTCGCTAGATGGCAGCAGCGCTCCACCAACCGGTCGGCTGCAGTACCCAATTACATTTCGCTAGATGGCAGCAGCGCTCCACCAAAAGGGCGGCTTCAGTACCCAATTACATTTCGCTAGATGGCAGCAGCGCTCCACCAACAGCGCCGGCTGCAGTACCCAATTACATTTCGCTAGATGGCAGCAGCGCTCCACCAAAAGGGCGGCTGCAGTACCCAATTACATTTCGCTAGATGGCAGCAGCGCTCCACCAAAAGGGCCGGCTGCAGTACCCAAATATATTTCGCTAGATGGCAGCAGCGCTCCACCAAAAGGGGCCGCCTGCAGTACCCAAATATATTTCGCTAGATGGCAGCAGCGCTCCACCAAAAGGGCGGCTGCAGTACCCAAATATATTTCGCTAGATGGCAGCAGCGCTCCACCAAAAGGGCGGCTGCAGTACCCAACTACATTTCGCTAGATGGCAGCAGCGCTCCACCAACAGGGCCGGCTGCAGTACCCAATTATATTTCGCTAGATGGCAGCAGCGCTCCACCAACCGGGCGGCCGCAGTACCCAAGTATATGTCGCTAGATGGCAGCAGCGCTCCACCAAAAGGGCGGCTGCAGTACCCAATACATTTCGCTAGATGGCAGCAGCGCTCCACCAACAGCGCCGGCTGCAGTACCCAAGTATATTTCCCTAGATGGCAGCAGCGCTACACCAACAGGGCCGGCTGCAGTACCCAAATATATTTCGCTAGATGGCAGCAGCGCTCCACCAACCGGGCGGCTGCAGTACCCAATTACATTTCGCTAGATGGCAGCAGCGCTCCACCAAAAGGGCGGCTGCAGTACCCAAATATATTTCGCTAGATGGCAGCAGAGCTCCACCAACAGGGACGGCTGCAATACCCAAGTATATTTGGCTAGATGGCAGCAGCGCTCTACCAAAAGGGCGGCTGCAGTACCCAAATGTATTTCGCTAGATGGCAGCAGCGCTCCACCAACAGGGCCGGCTGCAGTACCCAAGTATATTTCGCTAGATGGCAGCAGCGCTCCACCAAAAGGGCGGCTGCAGTACCCAAATATATAGTACTGAGTCTAACCCAAACCCTAAGAGCCTGAGTCTAACCCTAACTCTAAGAGCCTGAGTCTAACCCTAACCCTAAGAGCCTGAGTCTAACCCTCACCCTAAGAGCCTGAGTCTAACCCTAACCCTAAGAGCCTGAGTCTAACCCTAACCCTAAGAGCCTGAGTTTAACCCTAACCCTAAGAGCCTGAGTCTAACCCTAAGAGCCTGAGTCTAACCCTCACCCTAAGAGCCTGAGTCTAACCCTAACCCTAAGAGCCTGAGTCTAACCCTCACCCTAAGAGCCTGAGTCTAACCCTAACCCTAAGAGCCTGAGTCTAACCCTAACCCGAAGAGCCTGAGTCTAACCCTAACCCGAAGAGCCTGAGTCTAACCCTAACCCTAAGAGCCTGAGTCTAACCCTAACCCTAAGAGCCTGAGTCTAACCCTCACCCTAAGAGCCTGAGTCTAACCCTAACCCGAAGAACCTGAGTCTAACCCTAACCCTAAGAGCCTGAGTCTGACCCTAACCCGAAGAGCCTGAGTCTAACCCTAACCCTAAGAGCCTGAGTCTAACCCTAACCCTAAGAGCCTGAGTCTAACCCTCACCCTAAGAGCCTGAGTCTAACCCTAACCCTAAGAGCCTGAGTCTAACCCTAACCCGAAGAGCCTGAGTCTAACCCTCACCCGAAGAGCCTGAGTCTAACCCTAACCCTAAGAGCCTGAGTCTAACCCTCACCCTAAGAGCCTGAGTCTAACCCTAACCCTACGAGTCTAACCCTAACCCTAACCCTAACCCTAACAGTCTAACCCTAACCCTAACCCTAACCCTAACCCTAACCCTAACCCTAAGAGCCTAACCCTAACCCTAACCCTAAGTGTCTAACCCTAACCCTAACCCTAACCCTAAGAGTCTAACCCTAACCCTGAGTCTAACCCTAACCCTAAGAGTCTAACCCTAACCCTAACCCTAACCCTAAGAGTCTATACCCTAACCCTGAGTCTAACCCTAACCCTAACCCTAACCCTAAGAGTCTAACCCTAACCCTAAGAGTCTAACCCTAACCCTAACCCTAACAGTCTAACCCTAACCCTAAGAGTCTAACCCTAAGAGTCTAACCCTAACCCTAACTCTAACCCTAACAGTCTAACCCTAAACATAAGAGTTTAACCCTAAGAGTCTAACCCTAACCCTAACCCTAACCCTAAGAGTCTAACCCTAACCCTAAGAGTCTAACCCTAACCCTAACCCTAACAGTCTAACCCTAACCCTAAGAGTCTAACCCTAAGAGTCTAACCCTAACCGTAACTCTAACCCTAACAGTCTAACCCTAAACATAAGAGTTTAACCCTAAGAGTCTAACCCTAACCCTAACCCTAACCCTAACAGTCTAACCCTAACCCTAACCCTAAGAGTCTAACCCTAACCCTAACCCTAACCCTTACCCTAACCCTAAGAGTCTAACCCTAACCCTAACCCTAACCCTAAGAGTCTAACCCTAACCCTACCCTAACCCTAAGAGTCTAACCCTAACCCTAAGAGTCTAACCCTAACCCTAAGAGTCTAACCCTAACCCTAACCCTAACCCTAAGAGTCTAACCCTAACCCTAAGAGTCTAACCCTAAGAGTCTAACCCTAACCCTAACCCTAACAGTCTAGCCTTAACCCTAACCCTAACCCCGGCTGAAGTACCCAAGTATATTTCGCTAGATGGCAGCAGCGCTCCACCAACAGAGCCGGCTGCAGTACCCAAATATATTTCGCTAGATGGCAGCAGCGCTCCACCAAAAGGGCGGCTGCAGTACCCAAATATATTTCGCTAGATGGCAGCAGCGCTCCACCAAAAGGGCGGCTGCAGTACCCAATTACATTTCGCTAGATGGCAGCAGCGCTCCACCAAAAGGGCGGCTGCAGTACCCAATTATATTTCGCTAGATGGCAGCAGCGCTCCACTAACCGGCCGGCTGAAGTACCCAAGTATATTTCGCTAGATGGCAGCAGCGCTCCACCAACAGGGCCGGCTGCAGTACCCAAATATATTTCGCTAGATGGCAGCAGCGCTCCACCAAAAGGGGCCGCCTGCAGTACCCAAATATATTTCGCTAGATGGCAGCAGCGCTCCACCAACCGGTCGGCTGCAGTACCCAAGTATATTTCGCTAGATGGCAGCAGCGCTCCACCAACCGGTCGGCTGCAGTACCCAATTACATTTCGCTAGATGGCAGCAGCGCTCCACCAAAAGGGCGGCTTCAGTACCCAATTACATTTCGCTAGATGGCAGCAGCGCTCCACCAACAGCGCCGGCTGCAGTACCCAATTACATTTCGCTAGATGGCAGCAGCGCTCCACCAAAAGGGCGGCTGCAGTACCCAATTACATTTCGCTAGATGGCAGCAGCGCTCCACCAAAAGGGCCGGCTGCAGTACCCAAATATATTTCGCTAGATGGCAGCAGCGCTCCACCAAAAGGGGCCGCCTGCAGTACCCAAATATATTTCGCTAGATGGCAGCAGCGCTCCACCAAAAGGGCGGCTGCAGTACCCAAATATATTTCGCTAGATGGCAGCAGCGCTCCACCAAAAGGGCGGCTGCAGTACCCAACTACATTTCGCTAGATGGCAGCAGCGCTCCACCAACAGGGCCGGCTGCAGTACCCAATTATATTTCGCTAGATGGCAGCAGCGCTCCACCAACCGGGCGGCCGCAGTACCCAAGTATATGTCGCTAGATGGCAGCAGCGCTCCACCAAAAGGGCGGCTGCAGTACCCAATACATTTCGCTAGATGGCAGCAGCGCTCCACCAACAGCGCCGGCTGCAGTACCCAAGTATATTTCCCTAGATGGCAGCAGCGCTACACCAACAGGGCCGGCTGCAGTACCCAAATATATTTCGCTAGATGGCAGCAGCGCTCCACCAACCGGGCGGCTGCAGTACCCAATTACATTTCGCTAGATGGCAGCAGCGCTCCACCAAAAGGGCGGCTGCAGTACCCAAATATATTTCGCTAGATGGCAGCAGAGCTCCACCAACAGGGACGGCTGCAATACCCAAGTATATTTGGCTAGATGGCAGCAGCGCTCTACCAAAAGGGCGGCTGCAGTACCCAAATGTATTTCGCTAGATGGCAGCAGCGCTCCACCAACAGGGCCGGCTGCAGTACCCAAGTATATTTCGCTAGATGGCAGCAGCGCTCCACCAAAAGGGCGGCTGCAGTACCCAAATATATAGTACTGAGTCTAACCCAAACCCTAAGAGCCTGAGTCTAACCCTAACTCTAAGAGCCTGAGTCTAACCCTAACCCTAAGAGCCTGAGTCTAACCCTCACCCTAAGAGCCTGAGTCTAACCCTAACCCTAAGAGCCTGAGTCTAACCCTAACCCTAAGAGCCTGAGTTTAACCCTAACCCTAAGAGCCTGAGTCTAACCCTAAGAGCCTGAGTCTAACCCTCACCCTAAGAGCCTGAGTCTAACCCTAACCCTAAGAGCCTGAGTCTAACCCTAACCCTAAGAGCCTGAGTCTAACCCTCAACCTAAGAGCCTGAGTCTAACCCTAACCCTAAGAGCCTGAGTCTAACCCTAACCCTAAGAGCCTGAGTCTAACCCTAACCCTAAGAGCCTGAGTCTAACCCTCACCCGAAGAGCCTGAGTCTAACCCTAAGCCTAAGAGCCTGAGTCTAACCCTCACCCTAAAAGCCTGAGTCTAACCCTAACCCTAAGAGCCTGAGTCTAACCCTAACCCTAAGAGCCTGAGTCTAACCCTAACCCTAAGAGCCTGAGTCTAACCCTAACCCGAAGAGCCTAAGTCTAACCCTAACCCTAACCCTAACAGTCTAACCCTAACCCTAACCCTAACCCTAACCCTAACCCTAAGAGCCTAACCCTAACCCTAACCCTAAGTGTCTAACCCTAACCCTAACCCTAACCCTAAGAGTCTAACCCTAACCCTGAGTCTAACCCTAACCCTAAGAGTCTAACCCTAACCCTAACCCTAACCCTAAGAGTCTATACCCTAACCCTGAGTCTAACCATAACCCTAACCCTAACCCTAAGAGTCTAACCCTAACCCTAAGAGTCTAACCCTAACCCTAACCCTAACAGTCTAACCCTAACCCTAAGAGTCTAACCCTAAGAGTCTAACCCTAACCCTAACTCTAACCCTAACAGTCTAACCCTAAACATAAGAGTTTAACCCTAAGAGTCTAACCCTAACCCTAACCCTAACCCTAACAGTCTAACCCTAACCCTAACCCTAAGAGTCTAACCCTAACCCTAACCCTAACCCTAACCCTTACCCTAACCCTAAGAGTCTAACCCTAACCCTAACCCTAACCCTAAGAGTCTAACCCTAACCCTAAGAGTCTAACCCTAACCCTAACCCTAACCCTAAGAGTCTAACCCTAACCCTAAGAGTCTAACCCTAACCCTAACCCTAACCCTAACCCTAAGAGTCTAACCCTAACCCTAAGAGTCTAACCCTAAGAGTCTAACCCTAACCCTAACCCTAACAGTCTAGCCTTAACCCTAACCCTAACCCCGGCTGAAGTACCCAAGTATATTTCGCTAGATGGCAGCAGCGCTCCACCAACAGAGCCGGCTGCAGTACCCAAATATATTTCGCTAGATGGCAGCAGCGCTCCACCAAAAGGGCGGCTGCAGTACCCAAATATATTTCGCTAGATGGCAGCAGCGCTCCACCAAAAGGGCGGCTGCAGTACCCAATTACATTTCGCTAGATGGCAGCAGCGCTCCACCAACCGGGCGGCTGCAGTACCCAATTATATTTCGCTAGATGGCAGCAGCGCTCCACCAACCGGCCGGCTGAAGTACCCAAGTATATTTCGCTAGATGGCAGCAGCGCTCCACCAACAGGGCCGGCTGCAGTACCCAATTACATTTCGCTAGATGGCAGCAGCGCTCCACCAACAGGGCCGGCTGCAGTACCCAAATATATTTCGCTAGATGGCAGCAGCGCTCCACCAACCGGTCGGCTGCAGTACCCAATTACATTTCGCTAGATGGCAGCAGCGCTCCACCAAAAGGGCGGCTGCAGTACCCAAGTATATTTCGCTAGATGGCAGCAGCGCTCCACCAACCGGGCCGCCTGCAGTACCCAAGTATATGTCGCTACATGGCAGCAGCGCTCCACCAACAGCGCCGGCTGCAGTACCCAATTACATTTCGCTAGATGGCAGCAGCGCTCCACCAAAAGGGCGGCTGCAGTACCCAATTACATTTCGCTAGATGGCAGCAGCGCTCCACCAAAAGGGCCGGCTGCAGTACCCAAATATATTTCGCTAGATGGCAGCAGCGCTCCACCAACGGGGCCGGTTGCAGTACCCAAGTATATTTCGCTAGATGGCAGCAGCGCTCCACCAAAAGGGCGGCTGCAGTACCCAAATATATTTCGCTAGATAGCAGCAGCGCTCCACCAGAAGGACGGCTGCAGTACCCAACTACATTTCGCTAGATGGCAGCAGCGCTCCACCAACAGGGCCGGCTGCAGTACCCAATTATATTTCGCTAGATGGCAGCAGCGCTCCACCAACCGGGCGGCCGCAGTACCCAAGTATATGTCGCTAGATGGCAGCAGCGCTCCACCAAAAGGGCGGCTGCAGTACCCAATACATTTCGCTAGATGGCAGCAGCGCTCCACCAACAGCGCCGGCTGCAGTACCCAAGTATATTTCGCTAGATGGCAGCAGCGCTCCACCAAAAGGGCGGCTGCAGTACCCAAGTATATTTCGCTAGATGGCAGCAGCGCTCCACCAAAAGGGCGGCTGCAGTACGCAAATATATAGTACTGAGTCTAATCCTAACCCTAAGAGCCTGAGTCTAACCCTAACCCGAAGAGCCTGAGTCTAACCCTAACCCTAAGAGCCTGAGTCTAACCCTCACCCTAAGAGCCTGAGTCTAACCCTAACCCGAAGAGCCTGAGTCTAACCCTAACCCGAAGAGCCTGAGTCTAACCCTCACCCTAAGAGCCTGAGTCTAACCCTAACCCTAAGAGCCTGAGTCTAACCCTAACCCTAAGAGCCTGAGTCTAACCCTAACCCTAAGAGCCTGAGTCTAACCCTAACCCTAAGAGCCTGAGTCTAACCCTCACCCTAAGAGCCTGAGTCTAACCCTAACCCTAAGAGCCTGAGTCTAACCCTAACCCTAAGAGCCTGAGTCTAACCCTAACCCGAAGAGCCTGAGTCTAACCCTCACCCTAAGAGCCTGAGTCTAACCCTAACCCTAACCCTAACAGTCTAACCCTAACCCTAACCCTAAGAGCCTGAGTCTAACCCTAACCCTACGAGTCTAACCCTAACCCTAACCCTAACCCTAACAGTCTAACCCTAACCCTAACCCTAACCCTAACCCTAAGAGCCTAACCCTAACCCTAACCCTAAGAGTCTAACCCTAACCCTAACCCTAACCCTAAGAGTCTAACCCTAACCCTGAGTCTAAACCTAACCCTAACCCTAACCTTTAGAGTCTAAACCTAACCCTAAGAGTCTAACCCTAACCCTAACCCTAACAGTCTAACCCTAACCATAACCCTAACCCTAAGAGCCTAACCCTAACCCTAACCCTAAGTGTCTAACCCTAACCCTAACCCTAACCCTAAGAGTCTAACCCTAACCCTGAGTCTAACCCTAACCCTAAGAGTCTAACCCTAACCCTAAGAGTCTAACCCTAACCCTAACCCTAACCCTAACAGTCTAACCCTAACCCTAAGAGTCTAACCCTAAGATTCTAACCCTAACCCTAACTCTAACCCTAACAGTCTAACCCTAAACATAAGAGTTTAACCCTAAGAGTCTAACCCTAACCCTAACCCTAACCCTAACACTCTAACCCTAACCCTAACCCTAACCCTAAGAGTCTATACCCTAACCCTGAGTCTAACCCTAACCCTAACCCTAACCCTAAGAGTCTAACCCTAACTCTAAGAGTCTAACCCTAACCCTAAACCTAACAGTCTAACCCTAACCCTAAGAGTCTAACCCTAAGAGTCTAACCCTAACCCTAACTCTAACCCTAACAGTCTAACCCTAACCCTAACCCTAAGAGTCTAACCCTAACCCTAACCCTAACCGTACCCTGACCCTAACCCTAAGAGTCTAACCCTAACCCTAACCCTAAGAGTCTAACCCTAACCCTACCGTAACCCTAAGAGTCTAACCCTAACCCTAAGAGTCTAACCCTAACCCTAACCCTAACCCTAAGAGTCTAACCCTAACCCTAAGAGTCTAACCCTAACCCTAACCCTAACCCTAACCCTAAGAGTCTAACCCTAACCCTAAGAGTCTAACCCTAAGAGTCTAACCCTAACCCTAACCCTAACAGTCTAACCTTAACCCTAACCCTAACCCCGGCTGAAGTACCCAAGTATATTTCGCTAGATGGCAGCAGAGCTCCACCAACAGAGCCGGCTGCAGTACCCAAATATATTTCGCTAGATGGCAGCAGCGCTCCACCAAAAGGGCGGCTGCAGTACCCAAATATATTTCGCTAGATGGCAGCAGCGCTCCACCAAAAGGGCGGCTGCAGTACCCAATTACATTTCGCTAGATGGCAGCAGCGCTCCACCAACCGGGCGGCTGCAGTACCCAATTATATTTCGCTAGATGGCAGCAGCGCTCCACCAACCGGCCGGCTGAAGTACCCAAGTATATTTCGCTAGATGGCAGCAGCGCTCCACCAACAGAGCCGGCTGCAGTACCCAAATATATTTCGCTAGATGGCAGCAGCGCTCCACCAAAAGGGGCCGCCTGCAGTACCCAAATATATTTCGCTAGATGGCAGCAGCGCTCCACCAACCGGTCGGCTGCAGTACCCAAGTATATTTCGCTAGATGGCAGCAGCGCTCCACCAAAAGGGCGGCTGCAGTACCCAAGTATATTTCGCTAGATGGCAGCAGCGCTCCACCAACCGGGCCGCCTGCAGTACCCAAGTATATGTCGCTAGATGGCAGCAGCGCTCCACCAACAGCGCCGGCTGCAGTACCCAATTACATTTCGCTAGATGGCAGCAGCGCTCCACCAGAAGGACGGCTGCAGTACCCAACTACATTTCGCTAGATGGCAGCAGCGCTCCACCAACAGGGCCGGCTGCAGTACCCAATTATATTTCGCTAGATGGCAGCAGCGCTCCACCAACCGGGCGGCCGCAGTACCCAAATATATTTCGCTAGATGGCAGCAGCGCTCCACCAACAGCGCCGGCTGCAGTACCCAAGTATATGTCGCTAGATGGCAGCAGCGCTCCACCAAAAGGGCGGCTGCAGTACCCAATACATTTCGCTAGATGGCAGCAGCGCTCCACCAAAAGGGCGGCTGCAGTACCCAATTACATTTCGCTAGATGGCAGCAGCGCTCCACCAACAGCGCCGGCTGCAGTACCCAAGTATATTTTGCTAGATGGCAGCAGGGCTACACCAAAAGGGCGGCTGCAGTACCCAATTACATTTCGCTAGATGGCAGCAGCGCTCCACCAACAGGGCCGGCTGCAGTACCCAAATATATTTCGCTAGATGGCAGCAGCGCTCCACCAACCGGGCGGCTGCAGTACCCAATTACATTTCGCTAGATGGCAGCAGCGCTCCACCAAAAGGGCGGCTGCAGTACCCAAGTATATTTCGCTAGATGGCAGCAGAGCTCCACGAACAGGGACGGCTGCAATACCCAAGTATATTTGGCTAGATGGCAGCAGCGCTCCACCAAAAGGGCGGCTGCAGTACCCAAATGTATTTCGCTAGACGGCAGCAGCGCTCCACCAACAGGGCCGGCTGCAGTACCCAAATATATTTCGCTAGATGGCAGCAGCGCTCCACCAACAGCGCCGGCTGCAGTACCCAATTACATTTCGCTAGATGGCAGCAGCGCTCCACCAACCGGGCGGCTGCAGTACCCAATTATATTTCGCTAGATGGCAGCAGCGCTCCACCAACCGGCCGGCTGAAGTACCCAAGTATATTTCGCTAGATGGCAGCAGCGCTCCACCAACAGAGCCGGCTGCAGTACCCAAATATATTTCGCTAGATGGCAGCAGCGCTCCACCAAAAGGGGCCGCCTGCAGTACCCAAATATATTTGGCTAGATGGCAGCAGCGCTCCACCAACCGGTCGGCTGCAGTACCCAAGTATATTTCGCTAGATGGCAGCAGCGCTCCACCAAAAGGGCGGCTGCAGTACCCAAGTATATTTCGCTAGATGGCAGCAGCGCTCCACCAACCGGGCCGCCTGCAGTACCCAAGTATATGTCGCTAGATGGCAGCAGCGCTCCACCAACAGCGCCGGCTGCAGTACCCAAATACATTTCGCTAGATGGCAGCAGCGCTCCACCAGAAGGACGGCTGCAGTACCCAACTACATTTCGCTAGATGGCAGCAGCGCTCCACCAACAGGGCCGGCTGCAGTACCCAAGTATATTTCGCTAGATGGCAGCAGCGCTCCACCAACCGGGCGGCCGCAGTACCCAAATATATTTCGCTAGATGGCAGCAGCGCTCCACCAACAGCGCCGGCTGCAGTACCCAAGTATATGTCGCTAGATGGCAGCAGCGCTCCACCAAAAGGGCGGCTGCAGTACCCAATACATTTCGCTAGATGGCAGCAGCGCTCCACCAAAAGGGCGGCTGCAGTACCCAATTACATTTCGCTAGATGGCAGCAGCGCTCCACCAACAGCGCCGGCTGCAGTACCCAAGTATATTTCGCTAGATGGCAGCAGCGCTACACCAAAAGGGCGGCTGCAGTACCCAATTACATTTCGCTAGATGGCAGCAGCGCTCCACCAACAGGGCCGGCTGCAGTACCCAAATATATTTCGCTAGATGGCAGCAGCGCTCCACCAACCGGGCGGCTGCAGTACCCAATTACATTTCGCTAGATGGCAGCAGCGCTCCACCAAAAGGGCGGCTGCAGTACCCAAGTATATTTCGCTAGATGGCAGCAGAGCTCCACGAACAGGGACGGCTGCAATACCCAAGTATATTTGGCTAGATGGCAGCAGCGCTCCACCAAAAGGGCGGCTGCAGTACCCAAATGTATTTCGCTAGACGGCAGCAGCGCTCCACCAACAGGGCCGGCTGCAGTACCCAAATATATTTCGCTAGATGGCAGCAGCGCTCCACCAACAGCGCCGGCTGCAGTACCCAAGTATATTACGCTAGATGGCAGCAGCGCTCCACCAACAGCGGCGGCTGCAGTACCCAAATATATAGTACTGAGTCTAACCCTAACCCTAAGAGCCTGAGTCTAACCCTAACTCTAAGAGCCTGAGTCTAACCCTAACCCTAAGAGCCTGAGTCTAACCCTCACCCTAAGAGCCTGAGTCTAACCCTAACCCTAAGAGCCTGAGTCTAACCCTAACCCTAAGAGCCTGAGTCTAACCCTAACCCTAAGAGCCTGAGTCTAACCCTCACCCTAAGAGCCTGAGTCTAACCCTAACCCTAAGAGCCTGAGTCTAACCCTAACCCTAAGAGCCTGAGTCTAACCCTCACCCTAAGAGCCTGAGTCTAACCCTAACCCTAAGAGCCTGAGTCTAACCCTAACCCTAAGAGCCTGAATCTAACCCTAACCCGAAGAGCCTGAGTCTAACCCTAACCCGAAGAGCCTGAGTCTAACCCTCACGCTAAGAGCCTGAGTCTAACCCTAACCCTAAGAGCCTGAGTCTAACCCTAACCCTAAGAGCCTGAGTCTAACCCTAACCCTACGAGTCTAACCCTAACCCTAACCCTAACCCTAAGAGTCTAACCCTAACCCTGAGTCTAACCCTAACCCTAAGAGCCTGAGTCTAACCCTAACCCTAAGAGCCTGAGTCTAACCCTAACCCTAAGAGCCTGAGTCTAACCCTCACCCTAAGAGCCTGAGTCTAACCCTAACCCTAAGAGCCTGAGTCTAACCCTAACCCTAAGAGCCTGAATCTAACCCTAACCCGAAGAGCCTGAGTCTAACCCTAACCCTAAGAGCCTGAGTCTAACCCTCACGCTAAGAGCCTGAGTCTAACCCTAACCCTAAGAGCCTGAGTCTAACCCTAACCCTAAGAGCCTGAGTCTAACCCTAACCCTAAGAGCCTGAGTCTAACCCTAACCCTAAGAGCCTGAGTCTAACCCTAACCCTACGAGTCTAACCCTAACCCTAACCCTAACCCTAAGAGTCTAACCCTAACCCTGAGTCTAACCCTAACCCTAAGAGTCTAACCCTAACCCTAAGAGTCTAACCCTAACCCTAACCCTAACCCTAACAGTCTAACCCTAACCCTAAGAGTCTAACCCTAAGAGTCTAACCCTAACCCTAACTCTAACCCTAACAGTCTAACCCTAAACATAAGAGTTTAACCCTAAGAGTCTAACCCTAACCCTAACCCTAACAATCTAACCCTAACCCTAACCCTAACCCTAAGAGTCTATACCCTAACCCTGAGTCTAACCCTAACCCTAACCCTAACCCTAAGAGTCTAACCCTAACCCTAAGAGTCTAACCCTAACCCTAAACCTAACAGTCTAACCCTAACCCTAAGAGTCTAACCCTAAGAGTCTAACCCTAACCCTCACTCTAACCCTAACAGTCTAACCCTAAACATAAGAGTTTAACCCTAAGAGTCTAACCCTAACCCTAACCCTAACCCTAACAGTTTAACCCTAACCCTAACCCTAAGAGTCTAACCCTAACCCTAACCCTAACCCTAACCCTGACCCTAACCCTAAGAGTCTAACCCTAACCCTAACCCTAACCCTAAGAGTCTAACCCTAACCCTACCCTAACCCTAAGAGTCTAACCCTAACCCTAAGAGTCTAACCCTAACCCTAACCCTAACCCTAAGAGTCTAACCCTAACCCTAAGAGTCTAACCCTAACCCTAACCCTAACCCTAACCCTAACCCTAAGAGTCTAACCCTAACCCTAAGAGTCTAACCCTAAGAGTCTAACCCTAACCCTAACCCTAACAGTCTAACCTTAACCCTAACCCTAACCCCGGCTGAAGTACCCAAGTATATTTCGCTAGATGGCAGCAGCGCTCCACCAACAGAGCCGGCTGCAGTACCCAAATATATTTCGCTAGATGGCAGCAGCGCTCCACCAACCGGGCGGCTGCAGTACCCAAATATATTTCGCTAGATGGCAGCAGCGCTCCACCAAAAGGGCGGCTGCAGTACCCAATTACATTTCGCTAGATGGCAGCAGCGCTCCACCAACCGGGCGGCTGCAGTACCCAATTATATTTCGCTAGATGGCAGCAGCGCTCCACCAACAGCGCCGGCTGCAGTACCCAAGTATATGTCGCTAGATGGCAGCAGCGCTCCACCAAAAGGGCGGCTGCAGTACCCAATACATTTCGCTAGATGGCAGCAGCGCTCCACCAACAGGGCGGCTGCAGTACCCAATTACATTTCGCTAGATGGCAGCAGCGCTCCAGCAACAGCGCCGGCTGCAGTACCCAAGTATATTTCGCTAGATGGCAGCAGCGCTCCACCAACAGGGCCGGCTGCAGTACCCAAGTATATTTCGCTAGATGGCAGCAGCGCTCCACCAACCGGGCGGCCGCAGTACCCAAATATATTTCGCTAGATGGCAGCAGCGCTCCACCAACAGCGCCGGCTGCAGTACCCAAGTATATGTCGCTAGATGGCAGCAGCGCTCCACCAAAAGGGCGGCTGCAGTACCCAATACATTTCGCTAGATGGCAGCAGCGCTCCACCAAAAGGGCGGCTGCAGTACCCAATTACATTTCGCTAGATGGCAGCAGCGCTCCACCAACAGCGCCGGCTGCAGTACCCAAGTATATTTCGCTAGATGGCAGCAGCGCTACACCAAAAGGGCGGCTGCAGTACCCAATTACATTTCGCTAGATGGCAGCAGCGCTCCACCAACAGGGCCGGCTGCAGTACCCAAATATATTTCGCTAGATGGCAGCAGCGCTCCACCAACCGGGCGGCTGCAGTACCCAATTACATTTCGCTAGATGGCAGCAGCGCTCCACCAAAAGGGCGGCTGCAGTACCCAAGTATATTTCGCTAGATGGCAGCAGAGCTCCACGAACAGGGACGGCTGCAATACCCAAGTATATTTGGCTAGATGGCAGCAGCGCTCCACCAAAAGGGCGGCTGCAGTACCCAAATGTATTTCGCTAGACGGCAGCAGCGCTCCACCAACAGGGCCGGCTGCAGTACCCAAATATATTTCGCTAGATGGCAGCAGCGCTCCACCAACAGCGCCGGCTGCAGTACCCAAGTATATTACGCTAGATGGCAGCAGCGCTCCACCAACAGCGGCGGCTGCAGTACCCAAATATATAGTACTGAGTCTAACCCTAACCCTAAGAGCCTGAGTCTAACCCTAACTCTAAGAGCCTGAGTCTAACCCTAACCCTAAGAGCCTGAGTCTAACCCTCACCCTAAGAGCCTGAGTCTAACCCTAACCCTAAGAGCCTGAGTCTAACCCTAACCCTAAGAGCCTGAGTCTAACCCTAACCCTAAGAGCCTGAGTCTAACCCTCACCCTAAGAGCCTGAGTCTAACCCTAACCCTAAGAGCCTGAGTCTAACCCTAACCCTAAGAGCCTGAGTCTAACCCTCACCCTAAGAGCCTGAGTCTAACCCTAACCCTAAGAGCCTGAGTCTAACCCTAACCCTAAGAGCCTGAATCTAACCCTAACCCGAAGAGCCTGAGTCTAACCCTAACCCGAAGAGCCTGAGTCTAACCCTCACGCTAAGAGCCTGAGTCTAACCCTAACCCTAAGAGCCTGAGTCTAACCCTAACCCTAAGAGCCTGAGTCTAACCCTAACCCTACGAGTCTAACCCTAACCCTAACCCTAACCCTAAGAGTCTAACCCTAACCCTGAGTCTAACCCTAACCCTAAGAGCCTGAGTCTAACCCTAACCCTAAGAGCCTGAGTCTAACCCTAACCCTAAGAGCCTGAGTCTAACCCTCACCCTAAGAGCCTGAGTCTAACCCTAACCCTAAGAGCCTGAGTCTAACCCTAACCCTAAGAGCCTGAATCTAACCCTAACCCGAAGAGCCTGAGTCTAACCCTAACCCTAAGAGCCTGAGTCTAACCCTCACGCTAAGAGCCTGAGTCTAACCCTAACCCTAAGAGCCTGAGTCTAACCCTAACCCTAAGAGCCTGAGTCTAACCCTAACCCTAAGAGCCTGAGTCTAACCCTAACCCTAAGAGCCTGAGTCTAACCCTAACCCTACGAGTCTAACCCTAACCCTAACCCTAACCCTAAGAGTCTAACCCTAACCCTGAGTCTAACCCTAACCCTAAGAGTCTAACCCTAACCCTAAGAGTCTAACCCTAACCCTAACCCTAACCCTAACAGTCTAACCCTAACCCTAAGAGTCTAACCCTAAGAGTCTAACCCTAACCCTAACTCTAACCCTAACAGTCTAACCCTAAACATAAGAGTTTAACCCTAAGAGTCTAACCCTAACCCTAACCCTAACAATCTAACCCTAACCCTAACCCTAACCCTAAGAGTCTATACCCTAACCCTGAGTCTAACCCTAACCCTAACCCTAACCCTAAGAGTCTAACCCTAACCCTAAGAGTCTAACCCTAACCCTAAACCTAACAGTCTAACCCTAACCCTAAGAGTCTAACCCTAAGAGTCTAACCCTAACCCTCACTCTAACCCTAACAGTCTAACCCTAAACATAAGAGTTTAACCCTAAGAGTCTAACCCTAACCCTAACCCTAACCCTAACAGTTTAACCCTAACCCTAACCCTAAGAGTCTAACCCTAACCCTAACCCTAACCCTAACCCTGACCCTAACCCTAAGAGTCTAACCCTAACCCTAACCCTAACCCTAAGAGTCTAACCCTAACCCTACCCTAACCCTAAGAGTCTAACCCTAACCCTAAGAGTCTAACCCTAACCCTAACCCTAACCCTAAGAGTCTAACCCTAACCCTAAGAGTCTAACCCTAACCCTAACCCTAACCCTAACCCTAACCCTAAGAGTCTAACCCTAACCCTAAGAGTCTAACCCTAAGAGTCTAACCCTAACCCTAACCCTAACAGTCTAACCTTAACCCTAACCCTAACCCCGGCTGAAGTACCCAAGTATATTTCGCTAGATGGCAGCAGCGCTCCACCAACAGAGCCGGCTGCAGTACCCAAATATATTTCGCTAGATGGCAGCAGCGCTCCACCAAAAGGGCGGCTGCAGTACCCAAATATATTTCGCTAGATGGCAGCAGCGCTCCACCAAAAGGGCGGCTGCAGTACCCAATTACATTTCGCTAGATGGCAGCAGCGCTCCACCAACCGGGCGGCTGCAGTACCCAATTATATTTCGCTAGATGGCAGCAGCGCTCCACCAACCGGCCGGCTGAAGTACCCAAGTATATTTCGCTAGATGGCAGCAGCGCTCCACCAACAGAGCCGGCTGCAGTACCCAAATATATTTCGCTAGATGGCAGCAGCGCTCCACCAAAAGGGGCCGCCTGCAGTACCCAAATATATTTCGCTAGATGGCAGCAGCGCTCCACCAACCGGTCGGCTGCAGTACCCAAGTATATTTCGCTAGATGGCAGCAGCGCTCCACCAGAAGGACGGCTGCAGTACCCAACTACATTTCGCTAGATGGCAGCAGCGCTCCACCAACAGGGCCGGCTGCAGTACCCAATTATATTTCGCTAGATGGCAGCAGCGCTCCACCAACCGGGCGGCCGCAGTACCCAAATATATTTCGCTAGATGGCAGCAGCGCTCCAGCAACAGCGCCGGCTGCAGTACCCAAGTATATTTCGCTAGATGGCAGCAGCGCTACACCAAAAGGGCGGCTGCAGTACCCAATTACATTTCGCTAGATGGCAGCAGCGCTCCACCAACAGGGCCGGCTGCAGTACCCAAATATATTTCGCTAGATGGCAGCAGCGCTCCACCAACCGGGCGGCTGCAGTACCCAATTACATTTCGCTAGATGGCAGCAGCGCTCCACCAAAAGGGCGGCTGCAGTACCCAAGTATATTTCGCTAGATGGCAGCAGAGCTCCACGAACAGGGACGGCTGCAATACCCAAGTATATTTGGCTAGATGGCAGCAGCGCTCCACCAAAAGGGCGGCTGCAGTACCCAAATGTATTTCGCTAGACGGCAGCAGCGCTCCACCAACAGGGCCGGCTGCAGTACCCAAATATATTTCGCTAGATGGCAGCAGCGCTCCACCAACAGCGCCGGCTGCAGTACCCAAGTATATTACGCTAGATGGCAGCAGCGCTCCACCAACAGCGGCGGCTGCAGTACCCAAATATATAGTACTGAGTCTAACCCTAACCCTAAGAGCCTGAGTCTAACCCTAACTCTAAGAGCCTGAGTCTAACCCTAACCCGAAGAGCCTGAGTCTAACCCTCACCCTAAGAGCCTGAGTCTAACCCTAACCCTAAGAGCCTGAGTCTAACCCTAACCCTAAGAGCCTGACTCTAACCCTAACCCTAAGAGCCTGAGTCTAACCCTCACCCTAAGAGCCTGAGTCTAACCCTAACCCTAAGAGCCTGAGTCTAACCCTAACCCTAAGAGCCTGAGTCTAACCCTAACCCTAAGAGCCTGAGTCTAACCCTCACCCTAAGAGCCTGAGTCTAACCCTAACCCTAAGAGCCTGAGTCTAACCCTAACCCTAAGAGCCTGAATCTAACCCTAACCCGAAGAGCCTGAGTCTAACCCTAACCCTAAGAGCCTGAGTCTAACCCTCACGCTAAGAGCCTGAGTCTAACCCTAACCCTAAGAGCCTGAGTCTAACCCTAACCCTAAGAGCCTGAGTCTAACCCTAACCCTAAGAGCCTGAGTCTAACCCTAACCCTAAGAGCCTGAGTCTAACCCTAACCCTACGAGTCTAACCCTAACCCTAACCCTAACCCTAAGAGTCTAACCCTAACCCTGAGTCTAACCCTAACCCTAAGAGTCTAACCCTAACCCTAAGAGTCTAACCCTAACCCTAACCCTAACCCTAACAGTCTAACCCTAACCCTAAGAGTCTAACCCTAAGAGTCTAACCCTAACCCTAACTCTAACCCTAACAGTCTAACCCTAAACATAAGAGTTTAACCCTAAGAGTCTAACCCTA
Source organism: Falco punctatus (assembly GCF_963210335.1). Lineage (NCBI taxonomy): Eukaryota > Metazoa > Chordata > Aves > Falconiformes > Falconidae > Falco > Falco punctatus. The sequence continues at coordinate 116,933 of NW_027660141.1, read as the reverse complement.
ACCCTAACCCTAACAATCTAACCCTAACCCTAACCCTAACCCTAAGAGTCTATACCCTAACCCTGAGTCTAACCCTAACCCTAACCCTAACCCTAAGAGTCTAACCCTAACCCTAAGAGTCTAACCCTAACCCTAAACCTAACAGTCTAACCCTAACCCTAAGAGTCTAACCCTAAGAGTCTAACCCTAACCCTCACTCTAACCCTAACAGTCTAACCCTAAACATAAGAGTTTAACCCTAAGAGTCTAACCCTAACCCTAACCCTAACAGTTTAACCCTAACCCTAACCCTAAGAGTCTAACCCTAACCCTAACCCTAACCCTAACCCTGACCCTAACCCTAAGAGTCTAACCCTAACCCTAACCCTAACCCTAAGAGTCTAACCCTAACCCTACCCTAACCCTAAGAGTCTAACCCTAACCCTAAGAGTCTAACCCTAACCCTAACCCTAACCCTAAGAGTCTAACCCTAACCCTAAGAGTCTAACCCTAACCCTAACCCTAACCCTAACCCTAACCCTAAGAGTCTAACCCTAACCCTAAGAGTCTAACCCTAAGAGTCTAACCCTAACCCTAACCCTAACAGTCTAACCTTAACCCTAACCCTAACCCCGGCTGAAGTACCCAAGTATATTTCGCTAGATGGCAGCAGCGCTCCACCAACATAGCCGGCTGCAGTACCCAAATATATTTCGCTAGATGGCAGCAGCGCTCCACCAAAAGGGCGGCTGCAGTACCCAAATATATTTCGCTAGATGGCAGCAGCGCTCCACCAAAAGGGCGGCTGCAGTACCCAATTACATTTCGCTAGATGGCAGCAGCGCTCCACCAACCGGGCGGCTGCAGTACCCAATTATATTTCGCTAGATGGCAGCAGCGCTCCACCAACCGGCCGGCTGAAGTACCCAAGTATATTTCGCTAGATGGCAGCAGCGCTCCACCAACAGAGCCGGCTGCAGTACCCAAATATATTTCGCTAGATGGCAGCAGCGCTCCACCAAAAGGGGCCGCCTGCAGTACCCAAATATATTTCGCTAGATGGCAGCAGCGCTCCACCAACCGGTCGGCTGCAGTACCCAAGTATATTTCGCTAGATGGCAGCAGCGCTCCACCAAAAGGGCGGCTGCAGTACCCAAGTATATTTCTCTAGATGGCAGCAGCGCTCCACCAACCGGGCCGCCTGCAGTACCCAAGTATATGTCGCTAGATGGCAGCAGCGCTCCACCAACAGCGCAGGCTGCAGTACCCAATTACATTTCGATAGATGGCAGCAGCGCTCCACCAAAAGGGCGGCTGCAGTACCCAATTACATTTCGCTAGATGGCAGCAGCGCTCCACAAAAAGGGCCGGCTGCAGTACCCAAATATATTTCGCTAGATGGCAGCAGCGCTCCACCAACCGGGCCGCCTGCAGTACCCAAGTATATTTCGCTAGATGGCAGCAGCGCTCCACCAAAAGGGCGGCTGCAGTACCCAAATATATTTCGCTAGATGGCAGCAGCGCTCCACCAGAAGGACGGCTGCAGTACCCAACTACATTTCGCTAGATGGCAGCAGCGCTCCACCAACAGGGCCGGCTGCAGTACCCAAGTATATTTCGCTAGATGGCAGCAGCGCTCCACCAACCGGGCGGCCGCAGTACCCAAATATATTTCGCTAGATGGCAGCAGCGCTCCACCAACAGCGCCGGCTGCAGTACCCAAGTATATGTCGCTAGATGGCAGCAGCGCTCCATCAAAAGGGCGGCTGCAGTACCCAATACATTTCGCTAGATGGCAGCAGCGCTCCACCAAAAGGGCGGCTGCAGTACCCAATTACATTTCGCTAGATGGCAGCAGCGCTCCACCAACAGCGCCGGCTGCAGTACCCCAGTATATTTCGCTAGATGGCAGCAGCGCTACACCAAAAGGGCGGCTGCAGTACCCAATTACATTTCGCTAGATGGCAGCAGCGCTCCACCAACAGGGCCGGCTGCAGTACCCAAATATATTTCGCTAGATGGCAGCAGCGCTCCACCAACCGGGCGGCTGCAGTACCCAATTACATTTCGCTAGATGGCAGCAGCGCTCCACCAAAAGGGCGGCTGCAGTACCCAAGTATATTTCGCTAGATGGCAGCAGAGCTCCACGAACAGGGACGGCTGCAATACCCAAGTATATTTGGCTAGATGGCAGCAGCGCTCCACCAAAAGGGCGGCTGCAGTACCCAAATGTATTTCGCTAGACGGCAGCAGCGCTCCACCAACAGGGCCGGCTGCAGTACCCAAATATATTTCGCTAGATGGCAGCAGCGCTCCACCAACAGCGCCGGCTGCAGTACCCAAGTATATTTCGCTAGATTGCAGCAGCGCTCCACCAACAGAGCCGGCTGCAGTACCCAAATATATTTCGCTAGATGGCAGCAGCGCTCCACCAAAAGGGGCCGCCTGCAGTACCCAAATATATTTCGCTAGATGGCAGCAGCGCTCCACCAACCGGTCGGCTGCAGTACCCAAGTATATTTCGCTAGATGGCAGCAGCGCTCCACCAAAAGGGCGGCTGCAGTACCCAAGTATATTTCGCTAGATGGCAGCAGCGCTCCACCAACCGGGCCGCCTGCAGTACCCAAGTATATGTCGCTAGATGGCAGCAGCGCTCCACCAACAGCGCCGGCTGCAGTACCCAATTACATTTCGCTAGATGGCAGCAGCGCTCCACCAAAAGGGCGGCTGCAGTACCCAATTACATTTCGCTAGATGGCAGCAGCGCTCCACAAAAAGGGCCGGCTGCAGTACCCAAATATATTTCGCTAGATGGCAGCAGCGCTCCACCAACGGGGCCGGTTGCAGTACCCAAGTATATTTCGCTAGATGGCAGCAGCGCTCCACCAAAAGGGCGGCTGCAGTACCCAAATATATTTCGCTAGATGGCAGCAGCGCTCCACCAGAAGGACGGCTGCAGTACCCAACTACATTTCGCTAGATGGCAGCAGCGCTCCACCAACAGGGCCGGCTGCAGTACCCAATTATATTTCGCTAGATGGCAGCAGCGCTCCACCAACCGGGCGGCCGCAGTACCCAAATATATTTCGCTAGATGGCAGCAGCGCTCCACCAACAGCGCCGGCTGCAGTACCCAAGTATATGTCGCTAGATGGCAGCAGCGCTCCATCAAAAGGGCGGCTGCAGTACCCAATACATTTCGCTAGATGGCAGCAGCGCTCCACCAACCGGGCCGCCTGCAGTACCCAAGTATATGTCGCTAGATGGCAGCAGCGCTCCACCAACAGCGCCGGCTGCAGTACCCCAGTATATTTCGCTAGATGGCAGCAGCGCTACACCAAAAGGGCGGCTGCAGTACCCAATTACATTTCGCTAGATGGCAGCAGCGCTCCACCAACAGGGCCGGCTGCAGTACCCAAATATATTTCGCTAGATGGCAGCAGCGCTCCACCAACCGGGCGGCTGCAGTACCCAATTACATTTCGCTAGATGGCAGCAGCGCTCCACCAAAAGGGCGGCTGCAGTACCCAAGTATATTTCGCTAGATGGCAGCAGAGCTCCACGAACAGGGACGGCTGCAATTCCCAAGTATATTTGGCTAGATGGCAGCAGCGCTCCACCAAAAGGGCGGCTGCAGTACCCAAATGTATTTCGCTAGACGGCAGCAGCGCTCCAACAACAGGGCCGGCTGCAGTACCCAAATATATTTCGCTAGATGGCAGCAGCGCTCCACCAACAGCGCCGGCTGCAGTACCCAAGTATATTTCGCTAGATTGCAGCAGCGCTCCACCAACAGCGGCGGCTGCAGTACCCAAATATATAGTACTGAGTCTAACCCTAACCCTAAGAGCCTGAGTCTAACCCTAACTCTAAGAGCCTGAGTCTAACCCTAACCCTAAGAGCCTGAGTCTAACCCTCACCCTAAGAGCCTGAGTCTAACCCTAACCCTAAGAGCCTGAGTCTAACCCTAACCCTAAGAGCCTGAGTCTAACCCTCACCCTAAGAGCCTGAGTCGAACCCTAACCCTAAGAGCCTGAGTCTAACCCTAACCCTAAGAGCCTGAGTCTAACCCTAACCCTAAGAGCCTGAGTCTAACCCTAACCCTAAGAGCCTGAGTCTAACCCTAACCCTAAGAGCCTGAGTCTAACCCTAACCCTAAGAGCCTGAATCTAACCCTAACCCGAAGAGCCTGAGTCTAACCCTCACGCTAAGAGCCTGAGTCTAACCCTAACCCTAAGAGTCTGAGTCTAACCCTAACCCGAAGAGCCTGAGTCTAACCCTAACCCGAAGAGCCTGAGTCTAACCCTAACCCTAAGAGCCTGAGTCTAACCCTAACCCGAAGAGCCTGAGTCTAACCCTAACCCTAAGAGCCTGAGTCTAACCCTAACCCTACGAGTCTAACCCTAACCCTAACCCTAACACTAATAGTCTAACCCTAACCCTAACACTAACACTAATAGTCTAACCCTAACCCTAACCCTAACCCTAATCCTAAGAGTCTAACCCTAACCCTAACCCTAACCCTAAGAGTCTAACCCTAACCCTAACACTAACCCTAAGAGTCTAACCCTAACCCTGAGTCTAACCCTAACCCTAACCCTAACCCTAAGAGTCTAACCCTAACCCTAAGAGTCTAACCCTAACCCTAACCCTAACCCTAACAGTCTAACCCTAACCCTAAGAGTCTAAACCTAAGAGTCTAACCCTAACCCTAACTCTAACCCTAACAGTCTAACCCTAAACATAAGAGTTTAACCCTAAGAGTCTAACCCTAACCCTAACCCTAAGAGTCTAACCCTAACCCTAACCCTAACCCTAAGAGTCTAACCCTAACCCTAACCCTAACCCTGACCCTAACCCTAAGAGTCTAACCCTAACCCTAACCCTAAGAGTCTAACCCTAACCCTACCCTAACCCTAAGAGTCTAACCCTAACCCTAAGAGTCTAACCCTAACCCTAACCCTAACCCTAAGAGTCTAACCCTAACCCTAAGAGTCTAACCCTAACCCTAACCCTAAGAGTCTAACCCTAACCCTAAGAGTCTAACCCTAAGAGTCTAACCCTAACCCTAACCCTAACAGTCTAACCTTAACCCTAACCCTAACCCCGGCTGAAGTACCCAAGTATATTTCGCTAGATGGCAGCAGCGCTCCACCAACAGAGCCGGCTGCAGTACCCAAATATATTTCGCTAGATGGCAGCAGCGCTTCACCAACAGCGCCGGCTGCAGTACCCATATATATTTCGCTAGATGGCAGCAGCGCTCCACCAAAAGGGCGGCTGCAGTACCCAATTACATTTCGCTAGATGGCAGCAGCGCTCCACCAACCGGGCGGCTGCAGTACCCAAGTATATTTCGCTAGATGGCAGCAGCGCTCCACCAACCGGGCGGCTGCAGTACCCAAGTATATTTCGCTAGATGGCAGCAGCGCTCCACCAACCGGGCCGCCTGCAGTACCCAAGTATATGTCGCTAGATGGCAGCAGCGCTCCACCAACAGCGCCGGCTGCAGTACCCAATTACATTTCGCTAGATGGCAGCAGCGCTCCACCAAAAGGGCGGCTGCAGTACCCAATTACATTTCGCTAGATGGCAGCAGCGCTCCACCAAAAGGGCCGGCTGCAGTACCCAATTACATTTCGCTAGATGGCAGCAGCGCTCCACCAACAGGGCCGGCTGCACTACCCAACTACATTTCGCTAGATGGCAGCAGCGCTCCACCAACAGGGCCGGCTGCAGTACCCAATTATATTTCGCTAGATGGCAGCAGCGCTCCACCAACCGGGCGGCCGCAGTACCCAAATATATTTCGCTAGATGGCAGCAGCGCTCCACCAACAGAGCCGGCTGCAGTACCCAAGTATATGTCGCTAGATGGCAGCAGCGCTCCACCAAAAAGGCGGCTGCAGTACCCAAGTATATTTCGCTAGATGGCAGCAGCGCTCCACCAAAAGGGCGGCTGCAGTACCCAATTACATTTCGCTAGATGGCTACAGCGCTCCACCAACAGCGCCGGCTGCAGTACCCCAGTATATTTCGCTAGATGGCAGCAGCGCTACACCAAAAGGGCGACTGCAGTACCCAATTACATTTCGCTAGATGGCAGCAGCGCTCCACCAACAGGGCCGGCTGCAGTACCCAAATATATTTCGCTAGATGGCAGCAGCGCTCCACCAACAGAGCGGCTGCAGTACCCAATTACATTTCGCTAGATGGCAGCAGCGCTCCACCAACAGCGCCGGCTGCAGTACCCAAGTATATTTCGCTAGATGGCAGCAGCGCTCCACGAAAAGGGCGGCTGCAGTACCCAATTACATTTCGCTAGATGGCAGCAGCGATCCACCAACCGGGCGGCTGCAGTACCCAAATATATAGTACTGAGTCTAACCCTAACCCTAAGAGCCTGAGTCTAACCCTAACTCTAAGAGCCTGAGTCTAACCCTAACCCTAAGAGCCTGAGTCTAACCCTCACCCTAAGAGCCTGAGTCTAACCCTAACCCGAAGAGCCTGAGTCTAACCCTAACCCGAAGAGCCTGAGTCTAACCCTAACCCGAAGAGCCTGAGTCTAACCCTAACCCTAAGAGCCTGAGTCTAACCCTAACCCTAAGAGCCTGAGTCTAACCCTCACCCTAAGAGCCTGAGTCTAACCCTCACCCTAAGAGCCTGAGTCTAACCCTAACCCTAAGAGCCTGAGTCTAACCCGCACCCTAAGAGCCTGAGTCTAACCCTCACGCTAAGAGCCTGAGTCTAACCCTAACCCGAAGAGCCTGAGTCTAACCCTAACCCTAAGAGCCTGAGTCTAACCCTAACCCTAAGAGCCTGAGTCTAACCCTAACCCTAAGAGCCTGAGTCTAACCCTAACCCGAAGAGCCTGAGTCTAACCCTCACCCTAAGAGCCTGAGTCTAACCCTAACCCTAAGAGCCTGAGTCTAACCCTAACCCTAAGAGCCTGAGTCTAACCCTCACCCTAAGAGCCTGAGTCGAACCCTAACCCTAAGAGCCTGAGTCTAACCCTCACCCTAAGAGCCTGAGTCTAACCCTAACCCTAAGAGCCTGAGTCTAACCCTAACCCTAAGAGCCTGAGTCTAACCCTCACCCTAAGAGCCTGAGTCTAACCCTAACCCTAAGAGCCTGAGTCTAACCCTAACCCTAAGAGCCTGAGTCTAACCCTAACCCGAAGAGCCTGAGTCTAACCCTAACTCTAAGAGCCTGAGTCTAACCCTAACCCTAAGAGCCTGAGTCTAACCCTAACCCTAAGAGCCTGAGTCTAACCCTCACCCTAAGAGCCTGAGTCTAACCCTAACCCTAAGAGCCTGAGTCTAACCCTAACCCTAAGGGCCTGAGTCTAACCCTAACCCTAAGAGCCTGAGTCTAACCCTAACCCTAAGAGCCTGAGTCTAACCCTAACCCTAAGAGCCTGAGTCTAACCCTCACCCTAAGAGCCTGAGTCTAACCCTCACCCTAAGAGCCTGAGTCTAACCCTAACCCTAAGAGCCTGAGTCTAACCCTAAGAGCCTGAGTCTAACCCTAAGAGCCTGAGTCTAACCCTAACCCTAAGAGCCTGAGTCTAACCCTAACCCGAAGAGCCTGAGTCTAACCCTAACCCGAAGAGCCTGAGTCTAACCCTAACCCTAAGAGCCTGAGTCTAACCCTAACCCTAAGAGCCTGAGTCTAACCCTCACCCTAAGAGCCTGAGTCTAACCCTCACCCTAAGAGCCTGAGTCTAACCCTAACCCTAAGAGCCTGAGTCTAACCCTAACCCGAAGAGCCTGAGTCTAACCCTAAACCGAAGAGCCTGAGTCTAACCCTAACCCGAAGAGCCTGAGTCTAGCCCTAACCCTAAGAGCCTGAGTCTAACCCTCACCCTAAGAGCCTGAGTCTAACCCTAACCCTAAGAGCCTGAATCTAACCCTAACCCGAAGAGCCTGAGTCTAACCCTAACCCTAAGAGCCTGAGTCTAACCCTCACGCTAAGAGCCTGAGTCTAACCCTAACCCTAAGAGCCTGAGTCTAACCCTAACCCTAAGAGCCTGAGTCTAACCCTAACCCTAAGAGCCTGAGTCTAACCCTAACCCTAAGAGCCTGAGTCTAACCCTAACCCTACGAGTCTAACCCTAACCCTAACCCTAACCCTAAGAGTCTAACCCTAACCCTGAGTCTAACCCTAACCCTAAGAGTCTAACCCTAACCCTAAGAGTCTAACCCTAACCCTAACCCTAACCCTAACAGTCTAACCCTAACCCTAAGAGTCTAACCCTAAGAGTCTAACCCTAACCCTAACTCTAACCCTAACAGTCTAACCCTAAACATAAGAGTTTAACCCTAAGAGTCTAACCCTAACCCTAACCCTAACAATCTAACCCTAACCCTAACCCTAACCCTAAGAGTCTATACCCTAACCCTGAGTCTAACCCTAACCCTAACCCTAACCCTAAGAGTCTAACCCTAACCCTAAGAGTCTAACCCTAACCCTAAACCTAACAGTCTAACCCTAACCCTAAGAGTCTAACCCTAAGAGTCTAACCCTAACCCTCACTCTAACCCTAACAGTCTAACCCTAAACATAAGAGTTTAACCCTAAGAGTCTAACCCTAACCCTAACCCTAACCCTAACAGTTTAACCCTAACCCTAACCCTAAGAGTCTAACCCTAACCCTAACCCTAACCCTAACCCTGACCCTAACCCTAAGAGTCTAACCCTAACCCTAACCCTAACCCTAAGAGTCTAACCCTAACCCTACCCTAACCCTAAGAGTCTAACCCTAACCCTAAGAGTCTAACCCTAACCCTAACCCTAACCCTAAGAGTCTAACCCTAACCCTAAGAGTCTAACCCTAACCCTAACCCTAACCCTAACCCTAACCCTAAGAGTCTAACCCTAACCCTAAGAGTCTAACCCTAAGAGTCTAACCCTAACCCTAACCCTAACAGTCTAACCTTAACCCTAACCCTAACCCCGGCTGAAGTACCCAAGTATATTTCGCTAGATGGCAGCAGCGCTCCACCAACAGAGCCGGCTGCAGTACCCAAATATATTTCGCTAGATGGCAGCAGCGCTCCACCAAAAGGGCGGCTGCAGTACCCAAATATATTTCGCTAGATGGCAGCAGCGCTCCACCAAAAGGGCGGCTGCAGTACCCAATTACATTTCGCTAGATGGCAGCAGCGCTCCACCAACCGGGCGGCTGCAGTACCCAATTATATTTCGCTAGATGGCAGCAGCGCTCCACCAACCGGCCGGCTGAAGTACCCAAGTATATTTCGCTAGATGGCAGCAGCGCTCCACCAACAGAGCCGGCTGCAGTACCCAAATATATTTCGCTAGATGGCAGCAGCGCTCCACCAAAAGGGGCCGCCTGCAGTACCCAAATATATTTCGCTAGATGGCAGCAGCGCTCCACCAACCGGTCGGCTGCAGTACCCAAGTATATTTCGCTAGATGGCAGCAGCGCTCCACCAAAAGGGCGGCTGCAGTACCCAAGTATATTTCTCTAGATGGCAGCAGCGCTCCACCAACCGGGCCGCCTGCAGTACCCAAGTATATGTCGCTAGATGGCAGCAGCGCTCCACCAACAGCGCAGGCTGCAGTACCCAATTACATTTCGATAGATGGCAGCAGCGCTCCACCAAAAGGGCGGCTGCAGTACCCAATTACATTTCGCTAGATGGCAGCAGCGCTCCACAAAAAGGGCCGGCTGCAGTACCCAAATATATTTCGCTAGATGGCAGCAGCGCTCCACCAACCGGGCCGCCTGCAGTACCCAAGTATATTTCGCTAGATGGCAGCAGCGCTCCACCAAAAGGGCGGCTGCAGTACCCAAATATATTTCGCTAGATGGCAGCAGCGCTCCACCAGAAGGACGGCTGCAGTACCCAACTACATTTCGCTAGATGGCAGCAGCGCTCCACCAACAGGGCCGGCTGCAGTACCCAAGTATATTTCGCTAGATGGCAGCAGCGCTCCACCAACCGGGCGGCCGCAGTACCCAAATATATTTCGCTAGATGGCAGCAGCGCTCCACCAACAGCGCCGGCTGCAGTACCCAAGTATATGTCGCTAGATGGCAGCAGCGCTCCATCAAAAGGGCGGCTGCAGTACCCAATACATTTCGCTAGATGGCAGCAGCGCTCCACCAAAAGGGCGGCTGCAGTACCCAATTACATTTCGCTAGATGGCAGCAGCGCTCCACCAACAGCGCCGGCTGCAGTACCCCAGTATATTTCGCTAGATGGCAGCAGCGCTACACCAAAAGGGCGGCTGCAGTACCCAATTACATTTCGCTAGATGGCAGCAGCGCTCCACCAACAGGGCCGGCTGCAGTACCCAAATATATTTCGCTAGATGGCAGCAGCGCTCCACCAACCGGGCGGCTGCAGTACCCAATTACATTTCGCTAGATGGCAGCAGCGCTCCACCAAAAGGGCGGCTGCAGTACCCAAGTATATTTCGCTAGATGGCAGCAGAGCTCCACGAACAGGGACGGCTGCAATACCCAAGTATATTTGGCTAGATGGCAGCAGCGCTCCACCAAAAGGGCGGCTGCAGTACCCAAATGTATTTCGCTAGACGGCAGCAGCGCTCCACCAACAGGGCCGGCTGCAGTACCCAAATATATTTCGCTAGATGGCAGCAGCGCTCCACCAACAGCGCCGGCTGCAGTACCCAAGTATATTTCGCTAGATTGCAGCAGCGCTCCACCAACAGAGCCGGCTGCAGTACCCAAATATATTTCGCTAGATGGCAGCAGCGCTCCACCAAAAGGGGCCGCCTGCAGTACCCAAATATATTTCGCTAGATGGCAGCAGCGCTCCACCAACCGGTCGGCTGCAGTACCCAAGTATATTTCGCTAGATGGCAGCAGCGCTCCACCAAAAGGGCGGCTGCAGTACCCAAGTATATTTCGCTAGATGGCAGCAGCGCTCCACCAACCGGGCCGCCTGCAGTACCCAAGTATATGTCGCTAGATGGCAGCAGCGCTCCACCAACAGCGCCGGCTGCAGTACCCAATTACATTTCGCTAGATGGCAGCAGCGCTCCACCAAAAGGGCGGCTGCAGTACCCAATTACATTTCGCTAGATGGCAGCAGCGCTCCACAAAAAGGGCCGGCTGCAGTACCCAAATATATTTCGCTAGATGGCAGCAGCGCTCCACCAACGGGGCCGGTTGCAGTACCCAAGTATATTTCGCTAGATGGCAGCAGCGCTCCACCAAAAGGGCGGCTGCAGTACCCAAATATATTTCGCTAGATGGCAGCAGCGCTCCACCAGAAGGACGGCTGCAGTACCCAACTACATTTCGCTAGATGGCAGCAGCGCTCCACCAACAGGGCCGGCTGCAGTACCCAATTATATTTCGCTAGATGGCAGCAGCGCTCCACCAACCGGGCGGCCGCAGTACCCAAATATATTTCGCTAGATGGCAGCAGCGCTCCACCAACAGCGCCGGCTGCAGTACCCAAGTATATGTCGCTAGATGGCAGCAGCGCTCCATCAAAAGGGCGGCTGCAGTACCCAATACATTTCGCTAGATGGCAGCAGCGCTCCACCAACCGGGCCGCCTGCAGTACCCAAGTATATGTCGCTAGATGGCAGCAGCGCTCCACCAACAGCGCCGGCTGCAGTACCCCAGTATATTTCGCTAGATGGCAGCAGCGCTACACCAAAAGGGCGGCTGCAGTACCCAATTACATTTCGCTAGATGGCAGCAGCGCTCCACCAACAGGGCCGGCTGCAGTACCCAAATATATTTCGCTAGATGGCAGCAGCGCTCCACCAACCGGGCGACTGCAGTACCCAATTACATTTCGCTAGATGGCAGCAGCGCTCCACCAAAAGGGCGGCTGCAGTACCCAAGTATATTTCGCTAGATGGCAGCAGAGCTCCACGAACAGGGACGGCTGCAATTCCCAAGTATATTTGGCTAGATGGCAGCAGCGCTCCACCAAAAGGGCGGCTGCAGTACCCAAATGTATTTCGCTAGACGGCAGCAGCGCTCCAACAACAGGGCCGGCTGCAGTACCCAAATATATTTCGCTAGATGGCAGCAGCGCTCCACCAACAGCGCCGGCTGCAGTACCCAAGTATATTTCGCTAGATTGCAGCAGCGCTCCACCAACAGCGGCGGCTGCAGTACCCAAATATATAGTACTGAGTCTAACCCTAACCCTAAGAGCCTGAGTCTAACCCTAACTCTAAGAGCCTGAGTCTAACCCTAACCCTAAGAGCCTGAGTCTAACCCTCACCCTAAGAGCCTGAGTCTAACCCTAACCCTAAGAGCCTGAGTCTAACCCTAACCCTAAGAGCCTGAGTCTAACCCTCACCCTAAGAGCCTGAGTCGAACCCTAACCCTAAGAGCCTGAGTCTAACCCTAACCCTAAGAGCCTGAGTCTAACCCTAACCCTAAGAGCCTGAGTCTAACCCTAACCCTAAGAGCCTGAGTCTAACCCTAACCCTAAGAGCCTGAGTCTAACCCTAACCCTAAGAGCCTGAATCTAACCCTAACCCGAAGAGCCTGAGTCTAACCCTCACGCTAAGAGCCTGAGTCTAACCCTAACCCTAAGAGTCTGAGTCTAACCCTAACCCGAAGAGCCTGAGTCTAACCCTAACCCGAAGAGCCTGAGTCTAACCCTAACCCTAAGAGCCTGAGTCTAACCCTAACCCGAAGAGCCTGAGTCTAACCCTAACCCTAAGAGCCTGAGTCTAACCCTAACCCTACGAGTCTAACCCTAACCCTAACCCTAACACTAATAGTCTAACCCTAACCCTAACACTAACACTAATAGTCTAACCCTAACCCTAACCCTAACCCTAATCCTAAGAGTCTAACCCTAACCCTAACCCTAACCCTAAGAGTCTAACCCTAACCCTAACACTAACCCTAAGAGTCTAACCCTAACCCTGAGTCTAACCCTAACCCTAACCCTAACCCTAAGAGTCTAACCCTAACCCTAAGAGTCTAACCCTAACCCTAACCCTAACCCTAACAGTCTAACCCTAACCCTAAGAGTCTAAACCTAAGAGTCTAACCCTAACCCTAACTCTAACCCTAACAGTCTAACCCTAAACATAAGAGTTTAACCCTAAGAGTCTAACCCTAACCCTAACCCTAAGAGTCTAACCCTAACCCTAACCCTAACCCTAAGAGTCTAACCCTAACCCTAACCCTAACCCTAACCCTGACCCTAACCCTAAGAGTCTAACCCTAACCCTAACCCTAAGAGTCTAACCCTAACCCTACCCTAACCCTAAGAGTCTAACCCTAACCCTAAGAGTCTAACCCTAACCCTAACCCTAACCCTAAGAGTCTAACCCTAACCCTAAGAGTCTAACCCTAACCCTAACCCTAAGAGTCTAACCCTAACCCTAAGAGTCTAACCCTAAGAGTCTAACCCTAACCCTAACCCTAACAGTCTAACCTTAACCCTAACCCTAACCCCGGCTGAAGTACCCAAGTATATTTCGCTAGATGGCAGCAGCGCTCCACCAACAGAGCCGGCTGCAGTACCCAAATATATTTCGCTAGATGGCAGCAGCGCTTCACCAACAGCGCCGGCTGCAGTACCCATATATATTTCGCTAGATGGCAGCAGCGCTCCACCAAAAGGGCGGCTGCAGTACCCAATTACATTTCGCTAGATGGCAGCAGCGCTCCACCAACCGGGCGGCTGCAGTACCCAAGTATATTTCGCTAGATGGCAGCAGCGCTCCACCAACCGGGCGGCTGCAGTACCCAAGTATATTTCGCTAGATGGCAGCAGCGCTCCACCAACCGGGCCGCCTGCAGTACCCAAGTATATGTCGCTAGATGGCAGCAGCGCTCCACCAACAGCGCCGGCTGCAGTACCCAATTACATTTCGCTAGATGGCAGCAGCGCTCCACCAAAAGGGCGGCTGCAGTACCCAATTACATTTCGCTAGATGGCAGCAGCGCTCCACCAAAAGGGCCGGCTGCAGTACCCAATTACATTTCGCTAGATGGCAGCAGCGCTCCACCAACAGGGCCGGCTGCACTACCCAACTACATTTCGCTAGATGGCAGCAGCGCTCCACCAACAGGGCCGGCTGCAGTACCCAATTATATTTCGCTAGATGGCAGCAGCGCTCCACCAACCGGGCGGCCGCAGTACCCAAATATATTTCGCTAGATGGCAGCAGCGCTCCACCAACAGAGCCGGCTGCAGTACCCAAGTATATGTCGCTAGATGGCAGCAGCGCTCCACCAAAAAGGCGGCTGCAGTACCCAAGTATATTTCGCTAGATGGCAGCAGCGCTCCACCAAAAGGGCGGCTGCAGTACCCAATTACATTTCGCTAGATGGCTACAGCGCTCCACCAACAGCGCCGGCTGCAGTACCCCAGTATATTTCGCTAGATGGCAGCAGCGCTACACCAAAAGGGCGACTGCAGTACCCAATTACATTTCGCTAGATGGCAGCAGCGCTCCACCAACAGGGCCGGCTGCAGTACCCAAATATATTTCGCTAGATGGCAGCAGCGCTCCACCAACAGAGCGGCTGCAGTACCCAATTACATTTCGCTAGATGGCAGCAGCGCTCCACCAACAGCGCCGGCTGCAGTACCCAAGTATATTTCGCTAGATGGCAGCAGCGCTCCACCAAAAGGGCGGCTGCAGTACCCAATTACATTTCGCTAGATGGCAGCAGCGATCCACCAACCGGGCGGCTGCAGTACCCAAATATATAGTACTGAGTCTAACCCTAACCCTAAGAGCCTGAGTCTAACCCTAACTCTAAGAGCCTGAGTCTAACCCTAACCCTAAGAGCCTGAGTCTAACCCTCACCCTAAGAGCCTGAGTCTAACCCTAACCCGAAGAGCCTGAGTCTAACCCTAACCCGAAGAGCCTGAGTCTAACCCTAACCCTAAGAGCCTGAGTCTAACCCTAACCCTAAGAGCCTGAGTCTAACCCTCACCCTAAGAGCCTGAGTCTAACCCTCACCCTAAGAGCCTGAGTCTAACCCTAACCCTAAGAGCCTGAGTCTAACCCGCACCCTAAGAGCCTGAGTCTAACCCTCACGCTAAGAGCCTGAGTCTAACCCTAACCCGAAGAGCCTGAGTCTAACCCTAACCCTAAGAGCCTGAGTCTAACCCTAACCCTAAGAGCCTGAGTCTAACCCTAACCCTAACAGCCTGAGTCTAACCCTAACCCGAAGAGCCTGAGTCTAACCCTCACCCTAAGAGCCTGAGTCTAACCCTAACCCTAAGAGCCTGAGTCTAACCCTAACCCTAAGAGCCTGAGTCTAACCCTCACCCTAAGAGCCTGAGTCGAACCCTAACCCTAAGAGCCTGAGTCTAACCCTCACCCTAAGAGCCTGAGTCTAACCCTAACCCTAAGAGCCTGAGTCTAACCCTAACCCTAAGAGCCTGAGTCTAACCCTCACCCTAAGAGCCTGAGTCTAACCCTAACCCTAAGAGCCTGAGTCTAACCCTAACCCTAAGAGCCTGAGTCTAACCCTAACCCGAAGAGCCTGAGTCTAACCCTAACTCTAAGAGCCTGAGTCTAACCCTAACCCTAAGAGCCTGAGTCTAACCCTAACCCTAAGAGCCTGAGTCTAACCCTCACCCTAAGAGCCTGAGTCTAACCCTAACCCTAAGAGCCTGAGTCTAACCCTAACCCTAAGGGCCTGAGTCTAACCCTAACCCTAAGAGCCTGAGTCTAACCCTAACCCTAAGAGCCTGAGTCTAACCCTCACCCTAAGAGCCTGAGTCTAACCCTCACCCTAAGAGCCTGAGTCTAACCCTAACCCTAAGAGCCTGAGTCTAACCCTAAGAGCCTGAGTCTAACCCTAAGAGCCTGAGTCTAACCCTAACCCTAAGAGCCTGAGTCTAACCCTAACCCGAAGAGCCTGAGTCTAACCCTAACCCGAAGAGCCTGAGTCTAACCCTAACCCTAAGAGCCTGAGTCTAACCCTAACCCTAAGAGCCTGAGTCTAACCCTCACCCTAAGAGCCTGAGTCTAACCCTCACCCTAAGAGCCTGAGTCTAACCCTAACCCTAAGAGCCTGAGTCTAACCCTAACCCGAAGAGCCTGAGTCTAACCCTAAACCGAAGAGCCTGAGTCTAACCCTAACCCGAAGAGCCTGAGTCTAGCCCTAACCCTAAGAGCCTGAGTCTAACCCTCACCCTAAGAGCCTGAGTCTAACCCTAACCCTAAGAGCCTGAGTCTAACCCTAACCCGAAGAGCCTGAGTCTAACCCTAACCCGAAGAGCCTGAGTCTAACCCTAACCCGAAGAGCCTGAGTCTAACCCTAACCCGAAGAGCCTGAGTCTAACCCTAACCTGAAGAGCCTGAGTCTAACCCTAACCCTAAGAGCCTGAGTCTAACCCTAACCCTAAGAGCCTGAGTCTAACCCTCACCCTAAGAGCCTGAGTCTAACCCTAACCCGAAGAGCCTGAGTCTAACCCTAACCCGAAGAGCCTGAGTCTAACCCTAACCCGAAGAACCTGAGTCTAACCCTCACCCTAAGAGCCTGAGTCTAACCCTCACCCTAAGAGCCTTAGTCTGACCCTAACCCTAAGAGCCTGAGTCTAACCCTAACCCTAAGAGCCTGAGTCTAACCCTAACCCTAAGAGCCTGAGTCTAACCCTCACCCTAAGAGCCTGAGTCTAACCCTCACCCTAAGAGCCTGAGTCTAACCCTAACCCTAAGGGCCTGAGTCTAACCCTAACCCTAAGAGCCTGAGTCTAACCCTAACCCTAAGAGCCTGAGTCTAACCCTAACCCTAAGAGCCTGAGTCTAACCCTCACCCTAAGAGCCTGAGTCTAACCCTCACCCTAAGAGCCTGAGTCTAACCCTAACCCTAAGAGCCTGAGTCTAACCCTAAGAGCCTGAGTCTAACCCTAAGAGCCTGAGTCTAACCCTAACCCTAAGAGCCTGAGTCTAACCCTAACCCGAAGAGCCTGAGTCTAACCCTAACCCGAAGAGCCTGAGTCTAACCCTAACCCTAAGAGCCTGAGTCTAACCCTCACCCTAAGAGCCTGAGTCTAACCCTCACCCTAAGAGCCTGAGTCTAACCCTAACCCTAAGAGCCTGAGTCTAACCCTAACCCGAAGAGCCTGAGTCTAACCCTAAACCGAAGAGCCTGAGTGTAACCCTAACCCTAAGAGCCTGAGTCTAGCCCTAACCCTAAGAGCCTGAGTCTAACCCTCACCCTAAGAGCCTGAGTCTAACCCTAACCCTAAGAGCCTGAGTCTAACCCTAACCCGAAGAGCCTGAGTCTAACCCTAACCCGAAGAGCCTGAGTCTAACCCTAACCCGAAGAGCCTGAGTCTAACCCTAACCCGAAGAGCCTGAGTCTAACCCTAACCTGAAGAGCCTGAGTCTAACCCTAACCCTAAGAGCCTGAGTCTAACCCTAACCCTAAGAGCCTGAGTCTAACCCTCACCCTAAGAGCCTGAGTCTAACCCTAACCCGAAGAGCCTGAGTCTAACCCTAACCCGAAGAGCCTGAGTCTAACCCTAACCCGAAGAACCTGAGTCTAACCCTCACCCTAAGAGCCTGAGTCTAACCCTCACCCTAAGAGCCTGAGTCTAACCCTAACCCTAAGAGCCTGAGTCTAACCCTCACGCTAAGAGCCTGAGTCTAACCCTAACCCTAAGAGCCTGAGTCTAACCCTAACCCTAAGAGCCTGAGTCTAACCCTCACCCTAAGAGCCTGAGTCTAACCCTCACCCTAAGAGCCTGAGTCTAACCCTAACCCTAAGAGCCTGAGTCTAACCCTCACCCTAAGAGCCTGAGCCTAACCCTCACCCTAAGAGCCTGAGTCTAACCCTAACCCGAAGAGCCTGAGTCTAACCCTAACCCTAAGAGCCTGAGTCTGACCCTAACCCGAAGAGCCTGAGTCTAACCCTAACCCGAAGAGCCTGAGTCTAACCCTAACCCTAAGAGCCTGAGTCTAACCCTCACCCTAAGAGCCTGAGTCTAACACTAACCCTAAGAGCCTGAGTCTAACCCTCACCCGAAGAGCCTGAGTCTAACCCTAACCCTAAGAGCCTGAGTCTAACCCTAACCCTAAGAGCCTGAGTCTAACCCTAACCCTAAGAGCCTGAGTCTAACCCTAACCCTAAGAGCCTGAGTCTAACCCTAACTCTAAGAGCCTGAGTCTAACCCTAACCCTAAGAGCCTGAGTCTAACCCTAACCCGAAGAGCCTGAATCTAACCCTCACCCGAAGAGCCTGAGTCTAACCCGCACCCTAAGAGCCTGAGTCTAACCCTAACCCTAAGAGCCTGAGTCTAACCCTAACCCTAAGAGCCTGAGTCTAACCCTAACCCTAAGAGCCTGAGTCTAACCCTAACCCTAAGAGCCTGAGTCTAACCCTAACCCTAAGAGCCTGAGTCTAACCCTCACCCTAAGAGCCTGAGTCTAACCCTCACCCTAAGAGCCTGAGTCTAACCCTCACCCTAAGAGCCTGAGTCTAACCCTAACCCGAAGAGCCTGAGTCTAACCCTAACCCGAAGAGCCTGAGTGTAACCCTAACCCTAAGAGCTTGAGTCTAACCCTCACCCTAAGAGCCTGAGTCTAACCCTCACCCTAAGAGCCTGAGTCTAACCCTAACCCTAAGAGCCTGAGTCTAACCCTCACCCTAAGAGCCTGAGTCTAACCCTAACCCTAAGAGCCTGAGTCTAACCCTAACCCTAAGAGCCTGAGTCTAACCCTAACCCTAAGAGCCTGAGTCTAACCCTAACCCGAAGAGCCTGAGTCTAACCCTAACCCGAAGAGCCTGAGTCTAACCCTAACCCTAAGAGCCTGAGTCTAACCCTAACCCGAAGAGCCTGAGTCTAACCCTAACCCTAAGAGCCTGAGTCTAACCCTAACCCGAAGAGCCTGAGTCTAACCCTCACCCTAAGAGCCTGAGTCTAACCCTCACCCTAAGAGCCTTAGTCTGACCCTAACCCTAAGAGCCTGAGTCTAACCCTAACCCTAAGAGCCTGAGTCTAACCCTAACCCTAAGAGCCTGAGTCTAACCCTCACGCTAAGAGCCTGAGTCTAACCCTAACCCTAAGAGCCTGAGTCTAACCCTAACCCTAAGAGCCTGAGTCTAACCCTCACCCTAAGAGCCTGAGTCTAACCCTCACCCTAAGAGCCTGAGTCTAACCCTAACCCTAAGAGCCTGAGTCTAACCCTAACCCGAAGAGCCTGAGTCTAACCCTAACCCGAAGAGCCTGAGTCTAACCCTAACCCGAAGAGCCTGAGTCTAACCCTAACCCGAAGAGCCTGAGTCTAACCCTAACCTGAAGAGCCTGAGTCTAACCCTAACCCTAAGAGCCTGAGTCTAACCCTAACCCTAAGAGCCTGAGTCTAACCCTCACCCTAAGAGCCTGAGTCTAACCCTAACCCGAAGAGCCTGAGTCTAACCCTAACCCGAAGAGCCTGAGTCTAACCCTAACCCGAAGAACCTGAGTCTAACCCTCACCCTAAGAGCCTGAGTCTAACCCTAACCCTAAGAGCCTTAGTCTGACCCTAACCCTAAGAGCCTGAGTCTAACCCTAACCCTAAGAGCCTGAGTCTAACCCTAACCCTAAGAGCCTGAGTCTAACCCTCACGCTAAGAGCCTGAGTCTAACCCTAACCCTAAGAGCCTGAGTCTAACCCTAACCCTAAGAGCCTGAGTCTAACCCTCACCCTAAGAGCCTGAGTCTAACCCTCACCCTAAGAGCCTGAGTCTAACCCTAACCCTAAGAGCCTGAGTCTAACCCTCACCCTAAGAGCCTGAGCCTAACCCTCACCCTAAGAGCCTGAGTCTAACCCTAACCCGAAGAGCCTGAGTCTAACCCTAACCCTAAGAGCCTGAGTCTGACCCTAACCCGAAGAGCCTGAGTCTAACCCTAACCCGAAGAGCCTGAGTCTAACCCTAACCCTAAGAGCCTGAGTCTAACCCTCACCCTAAGAGCCTGAGTCTAACACTAACCCTAAGAGCCTGAGTCTAACCCTCACCCGAAGAGCCTGAGTCTAACCCTAACCCTAAGAGCCTGAGTCTAACCCTAACCCTAAGAGCCTGAGTCTAACCCTAACCCTAAGAGCCTGAGTCTAACCCTAACCCTAAGAGCCTGAGTCTAACCCTAACTCTAAGAGCCTGAGTCTAACCCTAACCCTAAGAGCCTGAGTCTAACCCTAACCCGAAGAGCCTGAATCTAACCCTCACCCGAAGAGCCTGAGTCTAACCCGCACCCTAAGAGCCTGAGTCTAACCCTAACCCTAAGAGCCTGAGTCTAACCCTAACCCTAAGAGCCTGAGTCTAACCCTAACCCTAAGAGCCTGAGTCTAACCCTAACCCTAAGAGCCTGAGTCTAACCCTAACCCTAAGAGCCTGAGTCTAACCCTCACCCTAAGAGCCTGAGTCTAACCCTCACCCTAAGAGCCTGAGTCTAACCCTCACCCTAAGAGCCTGAGTCTAACCCTAACCCGAAGAGCCTGAGTCTAACCCTAACCCGAAGAGCCTGAGTGTAACCCTAACCCTAAGAGCTTGAGTCTAACCCTCACCCTAAGAGCCTGAGTCTAACCCTCACCCTAAGAGCCTGAGTCTAACCCTAACCCTAAGAGCCTGAGTCTAACCCTCACCCTAAGAGCCTGAGTCTAACCCTAACCCTAAGAGCCTGAGTCTAACCCTAACCCTAAGAGCCTGAGTCTAACCCTAACCCTAAGAGCCTGAGTCTAACCCTAACCCGAAGAGCCTGAGTCTAACCCTAACCCGAAGAGCCTGAGTCTAACCCTAACCCTAAGAGCCTGAGTCTAACCCTAACCCGAAGAGCCTGAGTCTAACCCTAACCCTAAGAGCCTGAGTCTAACCCTAACCCGAAGAGCCTGAGTCTAACCCTCACCCTAAGAGCCTGAGTCTAACCCTCACCCTAAGAGCCTTAGTCTGACCCTAACCCGAAGAGCCTGAGTCTAACCCTAACCCTAAGAGCCTGAGTCTAACCCTAACCCTAAGAGCCTGAGTCTAACCCTCACGCTAAGAGCCTGAGTCTAACCCTAACCCTAAGAGCCTGAGTCTAACCCTAACCCTAAGAGCCTGAGTCTAACCCTCACCCTAAGAGCCTGAGTCTAACCCTCACCCTAAGAGCCTGAGTCTAACCCTAACCCTAAGAGCCTGAGTCTAACCCTCACCCTAAGAGCCTGAGCCTAACCCTCACCCTAAGAGCCTGAGTCTAACCCTAACCCGAAGAGCCTGAGTCTAACCCTAACCCTAAGAGCCTGAGTCTGACCCTAACCCGAAGAGCCTGAGTCTAACCCTAACCCGAAGAGCCTGAGTCTAACCCTAACCCTAAGAGCCTGAGTCTAACCCTCACCCTAAGAGCCTGAGTCTAACACTAACCCTAAGAGCCTGAGTCTAACCCTCACCCGAAGAGCCTGAGTCTAACCCGCACCCTAAGAGCCTGAGTCTAACCCTAACCCTAAGAGCCTGAGTCTAACCCTAACCCTAAGAGCCTGAGTCTAACCCTAACCCTAAGAGCCTGAGTCTAACCCTAACCCTAAGAGCCTGAGTCTAACCCTAACTCTAAGAGCCTGAGTCTAACCCTAACCCTAAGAGCCTGAGTCTAACCCTAACCCGAAGAGCCTGAATCTAACCCTCACCCGAAGAGCCTGAGTCTAACCCGCACCCTAAGAGCCTGAGTCTAACCCTAACCCTAAGAGCCTGAGTCTAACCCTAACCCTAAGAGCCTGAGTCTAACCCTAACCCTAAGAGCCTGAGTCTAACCCTAACCCTAAGAGCCTGAGTCTAACCCTCACCCTAAGAGCCTGAGTCTAACCCTCACCCTAAGAGCCTGAGTCTAACCCTCACCCTAAGAGCCTGAGTCTAACCCTAACCCGAAGAGCCTGAGTCTAACCCTAACCCGAAGAGCCTGAGTGTAACCCTAACCCTAAGAGCTTGAGTCTAACCCTCACCCTAAGAGCCTGAGTCTAACCCTCACCCTAAGAGCCTGAGTCTAACCCTAACCCTAAGAGCCTGAGTCTAACCCTCACCCTAAGAGCCTGAGTCTAACCCTAACCCTAAGAGCCTGAGTCTAACCCTAACCCTAAGAGCCTGAGTCTAACCCTAACCCTAAGAGCCTGAGTCTAACCCTAACCCGAAGAGCCTGAGTCTAACCCTAACCCGAAGAGCCTGAGTCTAACCCTAACCCTAAGAGCCTGAGTCTAACCCTAACCCGAAGAGCCTGAGTCTAACCCTAACCCTAAGAGCCTGAGTCTAACCCTAACCCGAAGAGCCTGAGTCTAACCCTAACCCTAAGAGCCTGAGTCTAACCCTAACCCTAAGAGCCTGAGTCTAACCCTCACCCTAAGAGCCTGAGTCTAACCCTCACCCTAAGAGCCTGAGTCTAACCCTCACCCTAAGAGCCTGAGTCTAACCCTAACCCGAAGAGCCTGAGTCTAACCCTAACCCGAAGAGCCTGAGTGTAACCCTAACCCTAAGAGCTTGAGTCTAACCCTCACCCTAAGAGCCTGAGTCTAACCCTCACCCTAAGAGCCTGAGTCTAACCCTAACCCTAAGAGCCTGAGTCTAACCCTCACCCTAAGAGCCTGAGTCTAACCCTAACCCTAAGAGCCTGAGTCTAACCCTAACCCTAAGAGCCTGAGTCTAACCCTAACCCTAAGAGCCTGAGTCTAACCCTAACCCTAAGAGCCTGAGTCTAACCCTAACCCTAAGAGCCTGAGTCTAACCCTAACCCTAAGAGCCTGAGTCTAACCCTCACCCTAAGAGCCTGAGTCTAACCCTCACCCTAAGAGCCTGAGTCTAACCCTCACCCTAAGAGCCTGAGTCTAACCCTAACCCGAAGAGCCTGAGTCTAACCCTAACCCGAAGAGCCTGAGTGTAACCCTAACCCTAAGAGCTTGAGTCTAACCCTCACCCTAAGAGCCTGAGTCTAACCCTCACCCTAAGAGCCTGAGTCTAACCCTAACCCTAAGAGCCTGAGTCTAACCCTCACCCTAAGAGCCTGAGTCTAACCCTAACCCGAAGAACCTGAGTCTAACCCTAACCCTAAGAGCCTGAGTCTAACCCTAACCCTAAGAGCCTGAGTCTAACCCTAACCCTAAGAGCCTGAGTCTAACCCTAACCCTAAGAGCCTGAGTCTAACCCTAACCCTAAGAGCCTGAGTCTAACCCTCACCCTAAGAGCCTGAGTCTAACCCTCACCCTAAGAGCCTGAGTCTAACCCTCACCCTAAGAGCCTGAGTCTAACCCTAACCCGAAGAGCCTGAGTCTAACCCTAACCCGAAGAGCCTGAGTGTAACCCTAACCCTAAGAGCTTGAGTCTAACCCTCACCCTAAGAGCCTGAGTCTAACCCTCACCCTAAGAGCCTGAGTCTAACCCTAACCCTAAGAGCCTGAGTCTAACCCTCACCCTAAGAGCCTGAGTCTAACCCTAACCCTAAGAGCCTGAGTCTAACCCTAACCCTAAGAGCCTGAGTCTAACCCTAACCCTAAGAGCCTGAGTCTAACCCTAACCCGAAGAGCCTGAGTCTAACCCTAACCCGAAGAGCCTGAGTCTAACCCTAACCCTAAGAGCCTGAGTCTAACCCTAACCCTAAGAGCCTGAGTCTAACCCTAACCCTAAGAGCCTGAGTCTAACCCTAACCCGAAGAGCCTGAGTCTAACCCTAACCCTAAGAGCCTGAGTCTAACCCTAACCCTAAGAGCCTGAGTCTAACCCTCACCCTAAGAGCCTGAGTCTAACCCTCACCCTAAGAGCCTGAGTCTAACCCTCACCCTAAGAGCCTGAGTCTAACCCTAACCCTAAGAGCCTGAGTCTAACCCTCACCCTAAGAGCCTGAGTCTAACCCTAACCCTAAGAGCCTGAGTCTAACCCTAACCCTAAGAGCCTGAGTCTAACCCTACACCCTAAGAGCCTGAGTCTAACCCTAACCCGAAGAGCCTGAGTCTAACCCTAACCCGAAGAGCCTGAGTCTAACCCTAACCCTAAGAGCCTGAGTCTAACCCTAACCCTAAGAGCCTGAGTCTAACCCTCACCCTAAGAGCCTGAGTCTAACCCTCACCCTAAGAGCCTGAGTCTAACCCTAACCCTAAGAGCCTGAGTCTAACCCTAACCCGAAGAGCCTGAGTGTAACCCTAACCCTAAGAGCTTGAGTCTAACCCTCACCCTAAGAGCCTGAGTCTAACCCTCACCCTAAGAGCCTGAGTCTAACCCTAACCCTAAGAGCCTGAGTCTAACCCTCACCCTAAGAGCCTGAGTCTAACCCTAACCCTAAGAGCCTGAGTCTAACCCTAACCCTAAGAGCCTGAGTCTAACCCTAACCCTAAGAGCCTGAGTCTAACCCTAACCCGAAGAGCCTGAGTCTAACCCTAACCCGAAGAGCCTGAGTCTAACCCTAACCCTAAGAGCCTGAGTCTAACCCTAACCCTAAGAGCCTGAGTCTAACCCTAACCCTAAGAGCCTGAGTCTAACCCTAACCCTAAGAGCCTGAGTCTAACCCTCACCCTAAGAGCCTGAGTCTAACCCTCACCCTAAGAGCCTGAGTCTAACCCTCACCCTAAGAGCCTGAGTCTAACCCTAACCCGAAGAGCCTGAGTCTAACCCTAACCCGAAGAGCCTGAGTGTAACCCTAACCCTAAGAGCTTGAGTCTAACCCTCACCCTAAGAGCCTGAGTCTAACCCTCACCCTAAGAGCCTGAGTCTAACCCTAACCCTAAGAGCCTGAGTCTAACCCTCACCCTAAGAGCCTGAGTCTAACCCTAACCCTAAGAGCCTGAGTCTAACCCTAACCCTAAGAGCCTGAGTCTAACCCTAACCCGAAGAGCCTGAGTCTAACCCTAACCCGAAGAGCCTGAGTCTAACCCTAACCCGAAGAACCTGAGTCTAACCCTCACCCTAAGAGCCTGAGTCTAACCCTCACCCTAAGAGCCTTAGTCTAACCCTAACCCTAAGAGCCTGAGTCTAACCCTAACCCTAAGAGCCTGAGTCTAACCCTAACCCTAAGAGCCTGAGTCTAACCCTCACCCTAAGAGCCTGAGTCTAACCCTCACCCTAAGAGCCTGAGTCTAACCCTCACCCTAAGAGCCTGAGTCTAACCCTAACCCGAAGAGCCTGAGTCTAACCCTAACCCGAAGAGCCTGAGTGTAACCCTAACCCTAAGAGCTTGAGTCTAACCCTAACCCTAAGAGCCTGAGTCTAACCCTCACCCTAAGAGCCTGAGTCTAACCCTAACCCTAAGAGCCTGAGTCTAACCCTAACCCGAAGAGCCTGAGTCTAACCCTAACCCGAAGAGCCTGAGTCTAACCCTAACCCGAAGAGCCTGAGTCTAACCCTAACCTGAAGAGCCTGAGTCTAACCCTAACCCTAAGAGCCTGAGTCTAACCCTCACCCTAAGAGCCTGAGTCTAACCCTCACCCTAAGAGCCTGAGTCTAACCCTAACCCGAAGAGCCTGAGTCTAACCCTAACCCGAAGAGCCTGAGTCTAACCCTAACCCGAAGAACCTGAGTCTAACCCTCACCCTAAGAGCCTGAGTCTAACCCTCACCCTAAGAGCCTTAGTCTAACCCTAACCCTAAGAGCCTGAGTCTAACCCTAACCCTAAGAGCCTGAGTCTAACCCTAACCCTAAGAGCCTGAGTCTAACCCTCACCCTAAGAGCCTGAGTCTAACCCTAACCCTAAGAGCCTGAGTCTAACCCTAACCCTAAGAGCCTGAGTCTAACCCTAACCCTAAGAGCCTGAGTCTAACCCTAACCCTAAGAGCCTGAGTCTAACCCTAACCCTAAGAGCCTGAGTCTAACCCTAACCCTAAGAGCCTGAGTCTAACCCTCACCCTAAGAGCCTGAGTCTAACCCTCACCCTAAGAGCCTGAGTCTAACCCTCACCCTAAGAGCCTGAGTCTAACCCTAACCCGAAGAGCCTGAGTCTAACCCTAACCCGAAGAGCCTGAGTGTAACCCTAACCCTAAGAGCTTGAGTCTAACCCTCACCCTAAGAGCCTGAGTCTAACCCTCACCCTAAGAGCCTGAGTCTAACCCTAACCCTAAGAGCCTGAGTCTAACCCTCACCCTAAGAGCCTGAGTCTAACCCTAACCCGAAGAACCTGAGTCTAACCCTAACCCTAAGAGCCTGAGTCTAACCCTAACCCTAAGAGCCTGAGTCTAACCCTAACCCTAAGAGCCTGAGTCTAACCCTAACCCTAAGAGCCTGAGTCTAACCCTAACCCTAAGAGCCTGAGTCTAACCCTCACCCTAAGAGCCTGAGTCTAACCCTCACCCTAAGAGCCTGAGTCTAACCCTCACCCTAAGAGCCTGAGTCTAACCCTAACCCGAAGAGCCTGAGTCTAACCCTAACCCGAAGAGCCTGAGTGTAACCCTAACCCTAAGAGCTTGAGTCTAACCCTCACCCTAAGAGCCTGAGTCTAACCCTCACCCTAAGAGCCTGAGTCTAACCCTAACCCTAAGAGCCTGAGTCTAACCCTCACCCTAAGAGCCTGAGTCTAACCCTAACCCTAAGAGCCTGAGTCTAACCCTAACCCTAAGAGCCTGAGTCTAACCCTAACCCTAAGAGCCTGAGTCTAACCCTAACCCGAAGAGCCTGAGTCTAACCCTAACCCGAAGAGCCTGAGTCTAACCCTAACCCTAAGAGCCTGAGTCTAACCCTAACCCTAAGAGCCTGAGTCTAACCCTAACCCTAAGAGCCTGAGTCTAACCCTAACCCGAAGAGCCTGAGTCTAACCCTAACCCTAAGAGCCTGAGTCTAACCCTAACCCTAAGAGCCTGAGTCTAACCCTCACCCTAAGAGCCTGAGTCTAACCCTCACCCTAAGAGCCTGAGTCTAACCCTCACCCTAAGAGCCTGAGTCTAACCCTAACCCTAAGAGCCTGAGTCTAACCCTCACCCTAAGAGCCTGAGTCTAACCCTAACCCTAAGAGCCTGAGTCTAACCCTAACCCTAAGAGCCTGAGTCTAACCCTACACCCTAAGAGCCTGAGTCTAACCCTAACCCGAAGAGCCTGAGTCTAACCCTAACCCGAAGAGCCTGAGTCTAACCCTAACCCTAAGAGCCTGAGTCTAACCCTAACCCTAAGAGCCTGAGTCTAACCCTCACCCTAAGAGCCTGAGTCTAACCCTCACCCTAAGAGCCTGAGTCTAACCCTAACCCTAAGAGCCTGAGTCTAACCCTAACCCGAAGAGCCTGAGTGTAACCCTAACCCTAAGAGCTTGAGTCTAACCCTCACCCTAAGAGCCTGAGTCTAACCCTCACCCTAAGAGCCTGAGTCTAACCCTAACCCTAAGAGCCTGAGTCTAACCCTCACCCTAAGAGCCTGAGTCTAACCCTCACCCTAAGAGCCTGAGTCTAACCCTAACCCTAAGAGCCTGAGTCTAACCCTAACCCGAAGAGCCTGAGTCTAACCCTAACCCGAAGAGCCTGAGTCTAACCCTAACCCGAAGAGCCTGAGTCTAACCCTAACCCTAAGAGCCTGAGTCTAACCCTAACCCTAAGAGCCTGAGTCTAACCCTAACCCTAAGAGCCTGAGTCTAACCCTAACCCTAAGAGCCTGAGTCTAACCCTCACCCTAAGAGCCTGAGTCTAACCCTCACCCTAAGAGCCTGAGTCTAACCCTCACCCTAAGAGCCTGAGTCTAACCCTAACCCGAAGAGCCTGAGTCTAACCCTAACCCGAAGAGCCTGAGTGTAACCCTAACCCTAAGAGCTTGAGTCTAACCCTCACCCTAAGAGCCTGAGTCTAACCCTCACCCTAAGAGCCTGAGTCTAACCCTAACCCTAAGAGCCTGAGTCTAACCCTCACCCTAAGAGCCTGAGTCTAACCCTAACCCTAAGAGCCTGAGTCTAACCCTCACCCTAAGAGCCTGAGTCTAACCCTAACCCGAAGAGCCTGAGTCTAACCCTAACCCGAAGAGCCTGAGTCTAACCCTAACCCGAAGAACCTGAGTCTAACCCTCACCCTAAGAGCCTGAGTCTAACCCTCACCCTAAGAGCCTTAGTCTAACCCTAACCCTAAGAGCCTGAGTCTAACCCTAACCCTAAGAGCCTGAGTCTAACCCTAACCCTAAGAGCCTGAGTCTAACCCTCACCCTAAGAGCCTGAGTCTAACCCTCACCCTAAGAGCCTGAGTCTAACCCTCACCCTAAGAGCCTGAGTCTAACCCTAACCCGAAGAGCCTGAGTCTAACCCTAACCCGAAGAGCCTGAGTGTAACCCTAACCCTAAGAGCTTGAGTCTAACCCTAACCCTAAGAGCCTGAGTCTAACCCTCACCCTAAGAGCCTGAGTCTAACCCTAACCCTAAGAGCCTGAGTCTAACCCTAACCCGAAGAGCCTGAGTCTAACCCTAACCCGAAGAGCCTGAGTCTAACCCTAACCCGAAGAGCCTGAGTCTAACCCTAACCTGAAGAGCCTGAGTCTAACCCTAACCCTAAGAGCCTGAGTCTAACCCTCACCCTAAGAGCCTGAGTCTAACCCTCACCCTAAGAGCCTGAGTCTAACCCTAACCCGAAGAGCCTGAGTCTAACCCTAACCCGAAGAGCCTGAGTCTAACCCTAACCCGAAGAACCTGAGTCTAACCCTCACCCTAAGAGCCTGAGTCTAACCCTCACCCTAAGAGCCTTAGTCTAACCCTAACCCTAAGAGCCTGAGTCTAACCCTAACCCTAAGAGCCTGAGTCTAACCCTAACCCTAAGAGCCTGAGTCTAACCCTAACCCTAAGAGCCTGAGTCTAACCCTCACCCTAAGAGCCTGAGTCTAACCCTCACCCTAAGAGCCTGAGTCTAACCCTCACCCTAAGAGCCTGAGTCTAACCCTCACCCTAAGAGCCTGAGTCTAACCCTAACCCGAAGAGCCTGAGTGTAACCCTAACCCTAAGAGCTTGAGTCTAACCCTCACCCTAAGAGCCTGAGTCTAACCCTCACCCTAAGAGCCTGAGTCTAACCCTAACCCTAAGAGCCTGAGTCTAACCCTCACCCTAAGAGCCTGAGTCTAACCCTAACCCTAAGAGCCTGAGTCTAACCCTAACCCTAAGAGCCTGAGTCTAACCCTAACCCTAAGAGCCTGAGTCTAACCCTAACCCGAAGAGCCTGAGTCTAACCCTAACCCGAAGAGCCTGAGTCTAACCCTAACCCTAAGAGCCTGAGTCTAACCCTAACCCTAAGAGCCTGAGTCTAACCCTAACCCGAAGAGCCTGAGTCTAACCCTAACCCGAAGAGCCTGAGTCTAACCCTAACCCTAAGAGCCTGAGTCTAACCCTAACCCTAAGAGCCTGAGTCTAACCCTCACCCTAAGAGCCTGAGTCTAACCCTCACCCTAAGAGCCTGAGTCTAACCCTCACCCTAAGAGCCTGAGTCTAACCCTAACCCTAAGAGCCTGAGTCTAACCCTCACCCTAAGAGCCTGAGTCTAACCCTAACCCTAAGAGCCTGAGTCTAACCCTAACCCTAAGAGCCTGAGTCTAACCCTAACCCTAAGAGCCTGAGTCTAACCCTAACCCGAAGAGCCTGAGTCTAACCCTAACCCGAAGAGCCTGAGTCTAACCCTAACCCTAAGAGCCTGAGTCTAACCCTAACCCTAAGAGCCTGAGTCTAACCCTAACCCTAAGAGCCTGAGCCTAACCCTAACCCGAAGAGCCTGAGTCTAACCCTAACTCTAAGAGCCTGAGTCTGACCCTAACCCTAAGAGCCTGAGTCTAACCCTCACCCTAAGAGCCTGAGTCTAACCCTCACCCTAAGAGCCTGAGTCTAACCCTAACCCGAAGAGCCTGAGTCTAACCCTAACCCGAAGAGCCTGAGTGTAACCCTAACCCTAAGAGCTTGAGTCTAACCCTCACCCTAAGAGCCTGAGTCTAACCCTCACCCTAAGAGCCTGAGTCTAACCCTAACCCTAAGAGCCTGAGTCTAACCCTCACCCTAAGAGCCTGAGTCTAACCCTAACCCTAAGAGCCTGAGTCTAACCCTAACCCTAAGAGCCTGAGTCTAACCCTAACCCGAAGAGCCTGAGTCTAACCCTAACCCTAAGAGCCTGAGTCTAACCCTAACCCTAAGAGCCTGAGTCTAACCCTAACCCGAAGAGCCTGAGTCTAACCCTAACCCTAAGAGCCTGAGTCTAACCCTCACCCTAAGAGCCTGAGTCTAACCCTCACCCTAAGAGCCTGAGTCTAACCCTCACCCTAAGAGCCTGAGTCTAACCCTAACCCTAAGAGCCTGAGTCTAACCCTAACCCTAAGAGCCTGAGTCTAACCCTAACCCTAAGAGCCTGAGTCTAACCCTAACCCTAAGAGCCTGAGTCTAACCCTAACTCTAAGAGCCTGAGTCTAACCCTAACCCTAAGAGCCTGAGTCTAACCCTAACCCTAAGAGCCTGAGTCTAACCCTCACCCGAAGAGCCTGAGTCTAACCCGCACCCTAAGAGCCTGAGTCTAACCCTAACCCTAAGAGCCTGAGTCTAACCCTAACCCTAAGAGCCTGAGTCTAACCCTAACCCTAAGAGCCTGAGTCTAACCCTAACCCTAAGAGCCTGAGTCTAACCCTCACCCTAAGAGCCTGAGTCTAACCCTCACCCTAAGAGCCTGAGTCTAACCCTCACCCTAAGAGCCTGAGTCTAACCCTAACCCGAAGAGCCTGAGTCTAACCCTCACCCTAAGAGCCTGAGTCTAACCCTAACCCTAAGAGCTTGAGTCTAACCCTCACCCTAAGAGCCTGAGTCTAACCCTCACCCTAAGAGCCTGAGTCTAACCCTCACCCTAAGAGCCTGAGTCTAACCCTAACCCTAAGAGCCTGAGTCTAACCCTAACCCTAAGAGCCTGAGTCTAACCCTAACCCTAAGAGCCTGAGTCTAACCCTAACCCTAAGAGCCTGAGTCTAACCCTAACCCTAAGAGCCTGAGTCTAACCCTAACCCTAAGAGCCTGAGTCTAACCCTAACCCTAAGAGCCTGAGTCTAACCCTAACCCGAAGAGCCTGAGTCTAACCCTAACCCTAAGAGCCTGAGTCTAACCCTAACCCTAAGAGCCTGAGTCTAACCCTCACCCTAAGAGCCTGAGTCTAACCCTCACCCTAAGAGCCTGAGTCTAACCCTCACCCTAAGAGCCTGAGTCTAACCCTAACCCGAAGAGCCTGAGTCTAACCCTAACCCTAAGAGCCTGAGTGTAACCCTAACCCTAAGAGCTTGAGTCTAACCCTCACCCTAAGAGCCTGAGTCTAACCCTCACCCTAAGAGCCTGAGTCTAACCCTAACCCTAAGAGCCTGAGTCTAACCCTCACCCTAAGAGCCTGAGTCTAACCCTAACCCTAAGAGCCTGAGTCTAACCCTAACCCTAAGAGCCTGAGTCTAACCCTAACCCGAAGAGCCTGAGTCTAACCCTAACCCTAAGAGCCTGAGTCTAACCCTAACCCGAAGAGCCTGAGTCTAACCCTAACCCGAAGAGCCTGAGTCTAACCCTCACCCTAAGAGCCTGAGTCTAACCCTCACCCTAAGAGCCTGAGTCTAACCCTCACCCTAAGAGCCTGAGTCTAACCCTAACCCGAAGAGCCTGAGTCTAACCCTCACCCGAAGAGCCTGAGTCTAACCCTAACCCGAAGAGCCTGAGTCTAACCCTAACCCTAAGAGCCTGAGTCTAACCCTAACCCTAAGAGCCTGAGTCTAACCCTAACCCGAAGAGCCTGAGTCTAACCCTCACCCTAAGAGCCTGAGTCTAACCCTCACCCTAAGAGCCTGAGTCTAACCCTAACCCGAAGAGCCTGAGTCTAACCCTAACCCGAAGAGCCTGAGTGTAACCCTAACCCTAAGAGCTTGAGTCTAACCCTCACCCTAAGAGCCTGAGTCTAACCCTCACCCTAAGAGCCTGAGTCTAACCCTAACCCTAAGAGCCTGAGTCTAACCCTCACCCTAAGAGCCTGAGTCTAACCCTAACCCTAAGAGCCTGAGTCTAACCCTAACCCTAAGAGCCTGAGTCTAACCCTAACCCTAAGAGCCTGAGTCTAACCCTAACCCGAAGAGCCTGAGTCTAACCCTAACCCGAAGAGCCTGAGTCTAACCCTAACCCGAAGAGCCTGAGTCTAACCCTAACCCGAAGAGCCTGAGTCTAACCCTAACCTGAAGAGCCTGAGTCTAACCCTAACTCTAAGAGCCTGAGTCTAACCCTAACCCTAAGAGCCTGAGTCTAACCCTCACCCTAAGAGCCTGAGTCTAACCCTAACCCGAAGAGCCTGAGTCTAACCCTAACCCGAAGAGCCTGAGTCTAACCCTAACCCGAAGAACCTGAGTCTAACCCTCACCCTAAGAGCCTGAGTCTAACCCTCACCCTAAGAGCCTTAGTCTAACCCTAACCCTAAGAGCCTGAGTCTAACCCTAACCCTAAGAGCCTGAGTCTAACCCTAACCCTAAGAGCCTGAGTCTAACCCTCACCCTAAGAGCCTGAGTCTAACCCTCACCCTAAGAGCCTGAGTCTAACCCTCACCCTAAGAGCCTGAGTCTAACCCTAACCCGAAGAGCCTGAGTGTAACCCTAACCCTAAGAGCTTGAGTCTAACCCTCACCCTAAGAGCCTGAGTCTAACCCTCACCCTAAGAGCCTGAGTCTAACCCTAACCCTAAGAGCCTGAGTCTAACCCTCACCCTAAGAGCCTGAGTCTAACCCTAACCCTAAGAGCCTGAGTCTAACCCTAACCCTAAGAGCCTGAGTCTAACCCTCACCCTAAGAGCCTGAGTCTAACCCTCACCCTAAGAGCCTGAGTCTAACCCTCACCCTAAGAGCCTGAGTCTAACCCTAACCCTAAGAGCCTGAGTCTAACCCTAACCCGAAGAGCCTGAGTCTAACCCTAACCCTAAGAGCCTGAGTCTAACCCTAACCCTAAGAGCTTGAGTCTAACCCTCACCCTAAGAGCCTGAGTCTAACCCTCACCCTAAGAGCCTGAGTCTAACCCTCACCCTAAGAGCCTGAGTCTAACCCTAACCCTAAGAGCCTGAGTCTAACCCTAACCCTAAGAGCCTGAGTCTAACCCTAACCCTAAGAGCCTGAGCCTAACCCTAACCCGAAGAGCCTGAGTCTAACCCTAACTCTAAGAGCCTGAGTCTGACCCTAACCCTAAGAGCCTGAGTCTAACCCTCACCCTAAGAGCCTGAGTCTAACCCTCACCCTAAGAGCCTGAGTCTAACCCTCACCCTAAGAGCCTGAGTCTAACCCTAACCCTAAGAGCCTGAGTCTAACCCTCACCCTAAGAGCCTGAGTCTAACCCTAACCCTAAGAGCCTGAGTCTAACCCTAACCCTAAGAGCCTGAGTCTAACCCTAACCCGAAGAGCCTGAGTCTAACCCTAACCCTAAGAGCCTGAGTCTAACCCTAACCCTAAGAGCCTGAGTCTAACCCTAACCCGAAGAGCCTGAGTCTAACCCTAACCCTAAGAGCCTGAGTCTAACCCTCACCCTAAGAGCCTGAGTCTAACCCTCACCCTAAGAGCCTGAGTCTAACCCTCACCCTAAGAGCCTGAGTCTAACCCTAACCCTAAGAGCCTGAGTCTAACCCTAACCCTAAGAGCCTGAGTCTAACCCTAACCCTAAGAGCCTGAGTCTAACCCTAACCCTAAGAGCCTGAGTCTAACCCTAACTCTAAGAGCCTGAGTCTAACCCTAACCCTAAGAGCCTGAGTCTAACCCTAACCCTAAGAGCCTGAGTCTAACCCTCACCCGAAGAGCCTGAGTCTAACCCGCACCCTAAGAGCCTGAGTCTAACCCTAACCCTAAGAGCCTGAGTCTAACCCTAACCCTAAGAGCCTGAGTCTAACCCTAACCCTAAGAGCCTGAGTCTAACCCTAACCCTAAGAGCCTGAGTCTAACCCTAACCCTAAGAGCCTGAGTCTAACCCTCACCCTAAGAGCCTGAGTCTAACCCTCACCCTAAGAGCCTGAGTCTAACCCTCACCCTAAGAGCCTGAGTCTAACCCTAACCCGAAGAGCCTGAGTCTAACCCTAACCCGAAGAGCCTGAGTGTAACCCTAACCCTAAGAGCTTGAGTCTAACCCTCACCCTAAGAGCCTGAGTCTAACCCTCACCCTAAGAGCCTGAGTCTAACCCTCACCCTAAGAGCCTGAGTCTAACCCTAACCCTAAGAGCCTGAGTCTAACCCTAACCCTAAGAGCCTGAGTCTAACCCTAACCCTAAGAGCCTGAGTCTAACCCTAACCCGAAGAGCCTGAGTCTAACCCTAACCCTAAGAGCCTGAGTCTAACCCTAACCCTAAGAGCCTGAGTCTAACCCTAACCCTAAGAGCCTGAGTCTAACCCTAACCCGAAGAGCCTGAGTCTAACCCTAACCCTAAGAGCCTGAGTCTAACCCTAACCCTAAGAGCCTGAGTCTAACCCTCACCCTAAGAGCCTGAGTCTAACCCTCACCCTAAGAGCCTGAGTCTAACCCTCACCCTAAGAGCCTGAGTCTAACCCTAACCCGAAGAGCCTGAGTCTAACCCTAACCCTAAGAGCCTGAGTGTAACCCTAACCCTAAGAGCTTGAGTCTAACCCTCACCCTAAGAGCCTGAGTCTAACCCTCACCCTAAGAGCCTGAGTCTAACCCTAACCCTAAGAGCCTGAGTCTAACCCTCACCCTAAGAGCCTGAGTCTAACCCTAACCCTAAGAGCCTGAGTCTAACCCTCACCCTAAGAGCCTGAGTCTAACCCTAACCCGAAGAGCCTGAGTCTAACCCTAACCCTAAGAGCCTGAGTCTAACCCTAACCCGAAGAGCCTGAGTCTAACCCTAACCCGAAGAGCCTGAGTCTAACCCTAACCCTAAGAGCCTGAGTCTAACCCTCACCCTAAGAGCCTGAGTCTAACCCTCACCCTAAGAGCCTGAGTCTAACCCTCACCCTAAGAGCCTGAGTCTAACCCTAACCCGAAGAGCCTGAGTCTAACCCTCACCCGAAGAGCCTGAGTCTAACCCTAACCCGAAGAGCCTGAGTCTAACCCTAACCCTAAGAGCCTGAGTCTAACCCTAACCCTAAGAGCCTGAGTCTAACCCTAACCCGAAGAGCCTGAGTCTAACCCTCACCCTAAGAGCCTGAGTCTAACCCTCACCCTAAGAGCCTGAGTCTAACCCTCACCCTAAGAGCCTGAGTCTAACCCTAACCCGAAGAGCCTGAGTCTAACCCTAACCCGAAGAGCCTGAGTGTAACCCTAACCCTAAGAGCTTGAGTCTAACCCTCACCCTAAGAGCCTGAGTCTAACCCTCACCCTAAGAGCCTGAGTCTAACCCTAACCCTAAGAGCCTGAGTCTAACCCTCACCCTAAGAGCCTGAGTCTAACCCTAACCCTAAGAGCCTGAGTCTAACCCTAACCCTAAGAGCCTGAGTCTAACCCTAACCCTAAGAGCCTGAGTCTAACCCTAACCCGAAGAGCCTGAGTCTAACCCTAACCCGAAGAGCCTGAGTCTAACCCTCACCCTAAGAGCCTGAGTCTAACCCTAACCCTAAGAGCCTGAGTCTAACCCTAACCTGAAGAGCCTGAGTCTAACCCTAACTCTAAGAGCCTGAGTCTAACCCTAACCCTAAGAGCCTGAGTCTAACCCTCACCCTAAGAGCCTGAGTCTAACCCTAACCCGAAGAGCCTGAGTCTAACCCTAACCCGAAGAGCCTGAGTCTAACCCTAACCCGAAGAACCTGAGTCTAACCCTCACCCTAAGAGCCTGAGTCTAACCCTCACCCTAAGAGCCTTAGTCTAACCCTAACCCTAAGAGCCTGAGTCTAACCCTAACCCTAAGAGCCTGAGTCTAACCCTAACCCTAAGAGCCTGAGTCTAACCCTCACCCTAAGAGCCTGAGTCTAACCCTCACCCTAAGAGCCTGAGTCTAACCCTCACCCTAAGAGCCTGAGTCTAACCCTCACCCTAAGAGCCTGAGTCTAACCCTAACCCGAAGAGCCTGAGTGTAACCCTAACCCTAAGAGCTTGAGTCTAACCCTCACCCTAAGAGCCTGAGTCTAACCCTCACCCTAAGAGCCTGAGTCTAACCCTAACCCTAAGAGCCTGAGTCTAACCCTCACCCTAAGAGCCTGAGTCTAACCCTAACCCTAAGAGCCTGAGTCTAACCCTAACCCTAAGAGCCTGAGTCTAACCCTCACCCTAAGAGCCTGAGTCTAACCCTCACCCTAAGAGCCTGAGTCTAACCCTCACCCTAAGAGCCTGAGTCTAACCCTCACCCTAAGAGCCTGAGTCTAACCCTAACCCGAAGAGCCTGAGTCTAACCCTAACCCGAAGAGCCTGAGTGTAACCCTAACCCTAAGAGCTTGAGTCTAACCCTCACCCTAAGAGCCTGAGTCTAACCCTCACCCTAAGAGCCTGAGTCTAACCCTCACCCTAAGAGCCTGAGTCTAACCCTAACCCTAAGAGCCTGAGTCTAACCCTAACCCTAAGAGCCTGAGTCTAACCCTAACCCTAAGAGCCTGAGTCTAACCCTAACCCGAAGAGCCTGAGTCTAACCCTAACCCGAAGAGCCTGAGTCTAACCCTAACCCTAAGAGCCTGAGTCTAACCCTAACCCGAAGAGCCTGAGTCTAACCCTAACCCGAAGAGCCTGAGTCTAACCCTAACCCTAAGAGCCTGAGTCTAACCCTCACCCTAAGAGCCTGAGTCTAACCCTCACCCTAAGATCCTGAGTCTAACCCTCACCCTAAGAGCCTGAGTCTAACCCTAACCCGAAGAGCCTGAGTCTAACCCTAACCCGAAGAGCCTGAGTGTAACCCTAACCCTAAGAGCTTGAGTCTAACCCTCACCCTAAGAGCCTGAGTCTAACCCTCACCCTAAGAGCCTGAGTCTAACCCTAACCCTAAGA
Organism: Falco punctatus; assembly: GCF_963210335.1. Classification (NCBI taxonomy): domain Eukaryota; kingdom Metazoa; phylum Chordata; class Aves; order Falconiformes; family Falconidae; genus Falco; species Falco punctatus. The sequence continues at coordinate 80,202 of NW_027660141.1, read as the reverse complement.
GCCTGAGTCTAACCCTCACCCTAAGAGCCTGAGTCTAACCCTAACCCTAAGAGCCTGAGTCTAACCCTAACCCTAAGAGCCTGAGTCTAACCCTAACCCTAAGAGCCTGAGTCTAACCCTAACCCTAAGAGCCTGAGTCTAACCCTAACCCTAAGAGCCTGAGTCTAACCCTAACTCTAAGAGCCTGAGTCTAACCCTCACCCTAAGAGCCTGAGTCTAACCCTAACCCTAAGAGCCTGAGTCTAACCCTCACCCGAAGAGCCTGAGTCTAACCCGCACCCTAAGAGCCTGAGTCTAACCCTAACCCTAAGAGCCTGAGTCTAACCCTAACCCTAAGAGCCTGAGTCTAACCCTAACCCTAAGAGCCTGAGTCTAACCCTAACCCTAAGAGCCTGAGTCTAACCCTCACCCTAAGAGCCTGAGTCTAACCCTCACCCTAAGAGCCTGAGTCTAACCCTCACCCTAAGAGCCTGAGTCTAACCCTAACCCGAAGAGCCTGAGTCTAACCCTAACCCGAAGAGCCTGAGTGTAACCCTAACCCTAAGAGCTTGAGTCTAACCCTCACCCTAAGAGCCTGAGTCTAACCCTCACCCTAAGAGCCTGAGTCTAACCCTAACCCTAAGAGCCTGAGTCTAACCCTCACCCTAAGAGCCTGAGTCTAACCCTAACCCTAAGAGCCTGAGTCTAACCCTAACCCGAAGAGCCTGAGTCTAACCCTAACCCTAAGAGCCTGAGTCTAACCCTAACCCTAAGAGCCTGAGTCTAACCCTAACCCTAAGAGCCTGAGTCTAACCCTAACCCGAAGAGCCTGAGTCTAACCCTAACCCTAAGAGCCTGAGTCTAACCCTAACCCTAAGAGCCTGAGTCTAACCCTCACCCTAAGAGCCTGAGTCTAACCCTCACCCTAAGAGCCTGAGTCTAACCCTCACCCTAAGAGCCTGAGTCTAACCCTAACCCGAAGAGCCTGAGTCTAACCCTAACCCTAAGAGCCTGAGTGTAACCCTAACCCTAAGAGCTTGAGTCTAACCCTCACCCTAAGAGCCTGAGTCTAACCCTCACCCTAAGAGCCTGAGTCTAACCCTAACCCTAAGAGCCTGAGTCTAACCCTCACCCTAAGAGCCTGAGTCTAACCCTAACCCTAAGAGCCTGAGTCTAACCCTAACCCTAAGAGCCTGAGTCTAACCCTAACCCGAAGAGCCTGAGTCTAACCCTCACCCTAAGAGCCTGAGTCTAACCCTAACCCGAAGAGCCTGAGTCTAACCCTAACCCGAAGAGCCTGAGTCTAACCCTAACCCTAAGAGCCTGAGTCTAACCCTCACCCTAAGAGCCTGAGTCTAACCCTCACCCTAAGAGCCTGAGTCTAACCCTCACCCTAAGAGCCTGAGTCTAACCCTCACCCTAAGAGCCTGAGTCTAACCCTCACCCTAAGAGCCTGAGTCTAACCCTCACCCTAAGAGCCTGAGTCTAACCCTAACCCTAAGAGCCTGAGTCTAACCCTAACCCTAAGAGCCTGAGTCTAACCCTCACCCTAAGAGCCTGAGTCTAACCCTCACCCTAAGAGCCTGAGTCTAACCCTCACCCTAAGAGCCTGAGTCTAACCCTAACCCGAAGAGCCTGAGTCTAACCCTAACCCGAAGAGCCTGAGTGTAACCCTAACCCTAAGAGCTTGAGTCTAACCCTCACCCTAAGAGCCTGAGTCTAACCCTCACCCTAAGAGCCTGAGTCTAACCCTAACCCTAAGAGCCTGAGTCTAACCCTCACCCTAAGAGCCTGAGTCTAACCCTAACCCTAAGAGCCTGAGTCTAACCCTAACCCTAAGAGCCTGAGTCTAACCCTAACCCTAAGAGCCTGAGTCTAACCCTAACCCTAAGAGCCTGAGTCTAACCCTAACCCTAAGAGCCTGAGTCTAACCCTAACCCGAAGAGCCTGAGTCTAACCCTAACCCGAAGAGCCTGAGTCTAACCCTAACCTGAAGAGCCTGAGTCTAACCCTAACTCTAAGAGCCTGAGTCTAACCCTAACCCTAAGAGCCTGAGTCTAACCCTCACCCTAAGAGCCTGAGTCTAACCCTAACCCGAAGAGCCTGAGTCTAACCCTAACCCGAAGAGCCTGAGTCTAACCCTAACCCGAAGAACCTGAGTCTAACCCTCACCCTAAGAGCCTGAGTCTAACCCTCACCCTAAGAGCCTTAGTCTAACCCTAACCCTAAGAGCCTGAGTCTAACCCTAACCCTAAGAGCCTGAGTCTAACCCTAACCCTAAGAGCCTGAGTCTAACCCTAACCCTAAGAGCCTGAGTCTAACCCTCACCCTAAGAGCCTGAGTCTAACCCTCACCCTAAGAGCCTGAGTCTAACCCTCACCCTAAGAGCCTGAGTGTAACCCTAACCCTAAGAGCTTGAGTCTAACCCTCACCCTAAGAGCCTGAGTCTAACCCTCACCCTAAGAGCCTGAGTCTAACCCTAACCCTAAGAGCCTGAGTCTAACCCTCACCCTAAGAGCCTGAGTCTAACCCTAACCCTAAGAGCCTGAGTCTAACCCTAACCCTAAGAGCCTGAGTCTAACCCTCACCCTAAGAGCCTGAGTCTAACCCTCACCCTAAGAGCCTGAGTCTAACCCTCACCCTAAGAGCCTGAGTCTAACCCTCACCCTAAGAGCCTGAGTCTAACCCTAACCCGAAGAGCCTGAGTCTAACCCTAACCCGAAGAGCCTGAGTGTAACCCTAACCCTAAGAGCCTGAGTCTAACCCTAACCCTAAGAGCCTGAGTCTAACCCTCACCCTAAGAGCCTGAGTCTAACCCTCACCCTAAGAGCCTGAGTCTAACCCTAACCCTAAGAGCCTGAGTCTAACCCTAACCCTAAGAGCCTGAGTCTAACCCTAACCCTAAGAGCCTGAGTCTAACCCTAACCCGAAGAGCCTGAGTCTAACCCTAACCCGAAGAGCCTGAGTCTAACCCTAACCCGAAGAGCCTGAGTCTAACCCTAACCCTAAGAGCCTGAGTCTAACCCTAACCCTAAGAGCCTGAGTCTAACCCTAACCCGAAGAGCCTGAGTCTAACCCTAACCCTAAGAGCCTGAGTCTAACCCTAACCCTAAGAGCCTGAGTCTAACCCTCACCCTAAGAGCCTGAGTCTAACCCTCACCCTAAGAGCCTGAGTCTAACCCTCACCCTAAGAGCCTGAGTCTAACCCTAACCCGAAGAGCCTGAGTCTAACCCTAACCCTAAGAGCCTGAGTGTAACCCTAACCCTAAGAGCTTGAGTCTAACCCTCACCCTAAGAGCCTGAGTCTAACCCTCACCCTAAGAGCCTGAGTCTAACCCTAACCCTAAGAGCCTGAGTCTAACCCTCACCCTAAGAGCCTGAGTCTAACCCTAACCCTAAGAGCCTGAGTCTAACCCTAACCCTAAGAGCCTGAGTCTAACCCTAACCCTAAGAGCCTGAGTCTAACCCTAACCCTAAGAGCCTGAGTCTAACCCTAACCCTAAGAGCCTGAGTCTAACCCTAACTCTAAGAGCCTGAGTCTAACCCTAACCCTAAGAGCCTGAGTCTAACCCTAACCCTAAGAGCCTGAGTCTAACCCTCACCCGAAGAGCCTGAGTCTAACCCGCACCCTAAGAGCCTGAGTCTAACCCTAACCCTAAGAGCCTGAGTCTAACCCTAACCCTAAGAGCCTGAGTCTAACCCTAACCCTAAGAGCCTGAGTCTAACCCTAACCCTAAGAGCCTGAGTCTAACCCTAACCCTAAGAGCCTGAGTCTAACCCTCACCCTAAGAGCCTGAGTCTAACCCTCACCCTAAGAGCCTGAGTCTAACCCTCACCCTAAGAGCCTGAGTCTAACCCTAACCCGAAGAGCCTGAGTCTAACCCTAACCCGAAGAGCCTGAGTGTAACCCTAACCCTAAGAGCTTGAGTCTAACCCTCACCCTAAGAGCCTGAGTCTAACCCTCACCCTAAGAGCCTGAGTCTAACCCTAACCCTAAGAGCCTGAGTCTAACCCTCACCCTAAGAGCCTGAGTCTAACCCTAACCCTAAGAGCCTGAGTCTAACCCTAACCCTAAGAGCCTGAGTCTAACCCTAACCCTAAGAGCCTGAGTCTAACCCTAACCCGAAGAGCCTGAGTCTAACCCTAACCCGAAGAGCCTGAGTCTAACCCTAACCCTAAGAGCCTGAGTCTAACCCTAACCCTAAGAGCCTGAGTCTAACCCTAACCCTAAGAGCCTGAGTCTAACCCTAACCCGAAGAGCCTGAGTCTAACCCTAACCCTAAGAGCCTGAGTCTAACCCTCACCCTAAGAGCCTGAGTCTAACCCTCACCCTAAGAGCCTGAGTCTAACCCTAACCCGAAGAGCCTGAGTCTAACCCTAACCCTAAGAGCCTGAGTGTAACCCTAACCCTAAGAGCTTGAGTCTAACCCTCACCCTAAGAGCCTGAGTCTAACCCTCACCCTAAGAGCCTGAGTCTAACCCTAACCCTAAGAGCCTGAGTCTAACCCTAACCCTAAGAGCCTGAGTCTAACCCTCACCCTAAGAGCCTGAGTCTAACCCTCACCCTAAGAGCCTGAGTCTAACCCTCACCCTAAGAGCCTGAGTCTAACCCTCACCCTAAGAGCCTGAGTCTAACCCTAACCCGAAGAGCCTGAGTCTAACCCTAACCCGAAGAGCCTGAGTGTAACCCTAACCCTAAGAGCCTGAGTCTAACCCTAACCCTAAGAGCCTGAGTCTAACCCTCACCCTAAGAGCCTGAGTCTAACCCTCACCCTAAGAGCCTGAGTCTAACCCTAACCCTAAGAGCCTGAGTCTAACCCTAACCCTAAGAGCCTGAGTCTAACCCTAACCCTAAGAGCCTGAGTCTAACCCTAACCCGAAGAGCCTGAGTCTAACCCTAACCCGAAGAGCCTGAGTCTAACCCTAACCCTAAGAGCCTGAGTCTAACCCTAACCCTAAGAGCCTGAGTCTAACCCTAACCCTAAGAGCCTGAGTCTAACCCTACCCGAAGAGCCTGAGTCTAACCCTAACCCTAAGAGCCTGAGTCTAACCCTAACCCTAAGAGCCTGAGTCTAACCCTCACCCTAAGAGCCTGAGTCTAACCCTCACCCTAAGAGCCTGAGTCTAACCCTCACCCTAAGAGCCTGAGTCTAACCCTAACCCGAAGAGCCTGAGTCTAACCCTAACCCTAAGAGCCTGAGTGTAACCCTAACCCTAAGAGCTTGAGTCTAACCCTCACCCTAAGAGCCTGAGTCTAACCCTCACCCTAAGAGCCTGAGTCTAACCCTAACCCTAAGAGCCTGAGTCTAACCCTCACCCTAAGAGCCTGAGTCTAACCCTAACCCTAAGAGCCTGAGTCTAACCCTAACCCTAAGAGCCTGAGTCTAACCCTAACCCTAAGAGCCTGAGTCTAACCCTAACCCTAAGAGCCTGAGTCTAACCCTAACCCTAAGAGCCTGAGTCTAACCCTAACCCTAAGAGCCTGAGTCTAACCCTAACCCTAAGAGCCTGAGTCTAACCCTCACCCGAAGAGCCTGAGTCTAACCCGCACCCTAAGAGCCTGAGTCTAACCCTAACCCTAAGAGCCTGAGTCTAACCCTAACCCTAAGAGCCTGAGTCTAACCCTAACCCTAAGAGCCTGAGTCTAACCCTAACCCTAAGAGCCTGAGTCTAACCCTAACCCTAAGAGCCTGAGTCTAACCCTCACCCTAAGAGCCTGAGTCTAACCCTCACCCTAAGAGCCTGAGTCTAACCCTCACCCTAAGAGCCTGAGTCTAACCCTAACCCGAAGAGCCTGAGTCTAACCCTAACCCGAAGAGCCTGAGTGTAACCCTAACCCTAAGAGCTTGAGTCTAACCCTCACCCTAAGAGCCTGAGTCTAACCCTCACCCTAAGAGCCTGAGTCTAACCCTAACCCTAAGAGCCTGAGTCTAACCCTCACCCTAAGAGCCTGAGTCTAACCCTAACCCTAAGAGCCTGAGTCTAACCCTAACCCTAAGAGCCTGAGTCTAACCCTAACCCTAAGAGCCTGAGTCTAACCCTAACCCGAAGAGCCTGAGTCTAACCCTAACCCGAAGAGCCTGAGTCTAACCCTAACCCTAAGAGCCTGAGTCTAACCCTAACCCTAAGAGCCTGAGTCTAACCCTAACCCGAAGAGCCTGAGTCTAACCCTAACCCGAAGAGCCTGAGTCTAACCCTAACCCTAAGAGCCTGAGTCTAACCCTCACCCTAAGAGCCTGAGTCTAACCCTCACCCTAAGAGCCTGAGTCTAACCCTAACCCGAAGAGCCTGAGTCTAACCCTAACCCTAAGAGCCTGAGTGTAACCCTAACCCTAAGAGCTTGAGTCTAACCCTCACCCTAAGAGCCTGAGTCTAACCCTCACCCTAAGAGCCTGAGTCTAACCCTAACCCTAAGAGCCTGAGTCTAACCCTCACCCTAAGAGCCTGAGTCAAACCCTAACCCTAAGAGCCTGAGTCTAACCCTAACCCTAAGAGCCTGAGTCTAACCCTAACCCGAAGAGCCTGAGTCTAACCCTAACCCTAAGAGCCTGAGTCTAACCCTAACCCTAAGAGCCTGAGTCTAACCCTAACCCTAAGAGCCTGAGTCTAACCCTAACCCTAAGAGCCTGAGTCTAACCCTAACCCTAAGAGCCTGCGTCTAACCCTCACCCTAAGAGCCTGAGTCTAACCCTCACCCTAAGAGCCTGAGTCTAACCCTCACCCTAAGAGCCTGAGTCTAACCCTAACCCGAAGAGCCTGAGTCTAACCCTAACCCGAAGAGCCTGAGTCTAACCCTAACCCTAAGAGCCTGAGTCTAACCCTAACCCTAAGAGCCTGAGTCTAACCCTAACCCTAAGAGCCTGAGTCTAACCCTCACCCTAAGAGCCTGAGTCTAACCCTCACCCTAAGAGCCTGAGTCTAACCCTCACCCTAAGAGCCTGAGTCTAACCCTAACCCGAAGAGCCTGAGTCTAACCCTAACCCGAAGAGCCTGAGTCTAACCCTAACCTGAAGAGCCTGAGTCTAACCCTAACCCTAAGAGCCTGAGTCTAACCCTCACCCTAAGAGCCTGAGTCTAACCCTCACCCTAAGAGCCTGAGTCTAACCCTAACCCGAAGAGCCTGAGTCTAACCCTAACCCGAAGAGCCTGAGTCTAACCCTAACCCGAAGAACCTGAGTCTAACCCTAACCCTAAGAGCCTGAGTCTAACCCTCACCCTAAGAGCCTTAGTCTAACCCTAACCCTAAGAGCCTGAGTCTAACCCTAACCCTAAGAGCCTGAGTCTAACCCTAACCCTAAGAGCCTGAGTCTAACCCTAACCCTAAGAGCCTGAGTCTAACCCTCACCCTAAGAGCCTGAGTCTAACCCTCACCCTAAGAGCCTGAGTCTAACCCTAACCCTAAGAGCCTGAGTCTAACCCTAACCCTAAGAGCCTGAGTCTAACCCTCACCCTAAGAGCCTGAGTCTAACCCTCACCCTAAGAGCCTGAGTCTAACCCTCACCCTAAGAGCCTGAGTCTAACCCTAACCCGAAGAGCCTGAGTCTAACCCTAACCCTAAGAGCCTGAGTGTAACCCTAACCCTAAGAGCTTGAGTCTAACCCTCACCCTAAGAGCCTGAGTCTAACCCTCACCCTAAGAGCCTGAGTCTAACCCTAACCCTAAGAGCCTGAGTCTAACCCTCACCCTAAGAGCCTGAGTCAAACCCTAACCCTAAGAGCCTGAGTCTAACCCTAACCCTAAGAGCCTGAGTCTAACCCTAACCCGAAGAGCCTGAGTCTAACCCTAACCCTAAGAGCCTGAGTCTAACCCTAACCCTAAGAGCCTGAGTCTAACCCTAACCCGAAGAGCCTGAGTCTAACCCTAACCCTAAGAGCCTGAGTCTAACCCTAACCCTAAGAGCCTGAGTCTAACCCTCACCCTAAGAGCCTTAGTCTAACCCTAACCCTAAGAGCCTGAGTCTAACCCTAACCCTAAGAGCCTGAGTCTAACCCTAACCCGAAGAGCCTGAGTCTAACCCTAACCCGAAGAGCCTGAGTCTAACCCTCACCCTAAGAGCCTGAGTCTAACCCTCACCCTAAGAGCCTGAGTCTAACCCTCACCCTAAGAGCCTGAGTCTAACCCTAACCCTAAGAGCCTGAGTCTAACCCTAACCCGAAGAGCCTGAGTCTAACCCTAACCCGAAGAGCCTGAGTCTAACCCTAACCCTAAGAGCCTGAGTCTAACCCTAACCCTAAGAGCCTGAGTCTAACCCTAACCCGAAGAGCCTGAGTCTAACCCTAACCCTAAGAGCCTGAGTCTAACCCTAACCCTAAGAGCCTGAGTCTAACCCTCACCCTAAGAGCCTGAGTCTAACCCTAACCCTAAGAGCCTGAGTCTAACCCTAACCCGAAGAGCCTGAGTCTAACCCTAACCCTAAGAGCCTGAGTCTAACCCTAACCCGAAGAGCCTGAGTCTAACCCTAACCCGAAGAGCCTGAGTCTAACCCTAACCCTAAGAGCCTGAGTCTAACCCTAACCCTAAGAGCCTGAGTCTAACCCTAACCCTAAGAGCCTGAGTCTAACCCTAACCCGAAGAGCCTGAGTCTAACCCTAACCCGAAGAGCCTGAGTCTAACCCTAACCCGAAGAGCCTGAGTCTAACCCTAACCCTAAGAGCCTGAGTCTAACCCTAACCCTAAGAGCCTGAGTCTAACCCTAACCCTAAGAGCCTGAGTCTAACCCTAACCCGAAGAGCCTGAGTCTAACCCTAACCCTAAGAGCCTGAGTCTAACCCTAACCCTAAGAGCCTGAGTCTAACCCGAACCCTAAGAGCCTGAGTCTAACCCTCACCCTAAGAGCCTGAGTCTAACCCTCACCCTAAGAGCCTGAGTCTAACCCTAACCCTAAGAGCCTGAGTCTAACCCTCACCCTAAGAGCCTGAGTCTAACCCTAACCCTAAGAGCCTGAGTCTAACCCTAACCCGAAGAGCCTGAGTCTAACCCTAACCCTAAGAGCCTGAGTCTAACCCTAACCCTAAGAGCCTGAGTCTAACCCTAACCCGAAGAGCCTGAGTCTAACCCTAACCCTAAGAGCCTGAGTCTAACCCTAACCCTAAGAGCCTGAGTCTAACCCTAACCCTAAGAGCCTGAGTCTAACCCTAACCCGAAGAGCCTGAGTCTAACCCTAACCCTAAGAGCCTGAGTCTAACCCTAACCCTAAGAGCCTGAGTCTAACCCTAACCCGAAGAGCCTGAGTCTAACCCTAACCCGAAGAGCCTGAGTCTAACCCTAACCCTAAGAGCCTGAGTCTAACCCTCACCCTAAGAGCCTGAGTCTAACCCTCACCCTAAGAGCCTGAGTCTAACCCTCACCCTAAGAGCCTGAGTCTAACCCTAACCCTAAGAGCCTGAGTCTAACCCTCACCCTAAGAGCCTGAGTCTAACCCTAACCCTAAGAGCCTGAGTCTAACCCTAACCCTAAGAGCCTGAGTCTAACCCTAACCCTAAGAGCCTGAGTCTAACCCTAACCCGAAGAGCCTGAGTCTAACCCTAACCCTAAGAGCCTGAGTCTAACCCTAACCCTAAGAGCCTGAGTCTAACCCTAACCCGAAGAGCCTGAGTCTAACCCTAACCCGAAGAGCCTGAGTCTAACCCTAACCCGAAGAGCCTGAGTCTAACCCTAACCCTAAGAGCCTGAGTCTAACCCTAACCCTAAGAGCCTGAGTCTAACCCTAACCCTAAGAGCCTGAGTCTAACCCTAACCCGAAGAGCCTGAGTCTAACCCTAACCCTAAGAGCCTGAGTCTAACCCTAACCCTAAGAGCCTGAGTCTAACCCGAACCCTAAGAGCCTGAGTCTAACCCTCACCCTAAGAGCCTGAGTCTAACCCTCACCCTAAGAGCCTGAGTCTAACCCTAACCCTAAGAGCCTGAGTCTAACCCTCACCCTAAGAGCCTGAGTCTAACCCTAACCCTAAGAGCCTGAGTCTAACCCTAACCCGAAGAGCCTGAGTCTAACCCTAACCCTAAGAGCCTGAGTCTAACCCTAACCCTAAGAGCCTGAGTCTAACCCTAACCCGAAGAGCCTGAGTCTAACCCTAACCCTAAGAGCCTGAGTCTAACCCTAACCCTAAGAGCCTGAGTCTAACCCTAACCCTAAGAGCCTGAGTCTAACCCTAACCCGAAGAGCCTGAGTCTAACCCTAACCCTAAGAGCCTGAGTCTAACCCTAACCCTAAGAGCCTGAGTCTAACCCTAACCCGAAGAGCCTGAGTCTAACCCTAACCCGAAGAGCCTGAGTCTAACCCTAACCCTAAGAGCCTGAGTCTAACCCTCACCCTAAGAGCCTGAGTCTAACCCTCACCCTAAGAGCCTGAGTCTAACCCTCACCCTAAGAGCCTGAGTCTAACCCTAACCCTAAGAGCCTGAGTCTAACCCTCACCCTAAGAGCCTGAGTCTAACCCTAACCCTAAGAGCCTGAGTCTAACCCTAACCCTAAGAGCCTGAGTCTAACCCTAACCCTAAGAGCCTGAGTCTAACCCTAACCCGAAGAGCCTGAGTCTAACCCTAACCCTAAGAGCCTGAGTCTAACCCTAACCCTAAGAGCCTGAGTCTAACCCTAACCCTAAGAGCCTGAGTCTAACCCTAACCCTAAGAGCCTGAGTCTAACCCTAACCCTAAGAGCCTGAGTCTAACCCTAACTCTAAGAGCCTGAGTCTAACCCTAACCCTAAGAGCCTGAGTCTAACCCTAACCCTAAGAGCCTGAGTCTAACCCTCACCCGAAGAGCCTGAGTCTAACCCTAACCCGAAGAGCCTGAGTCTAACCCTAACCCTAAGAGCCTGAGTCTAACCCTAACCCTAAGAGCCTGAGTCTAACCCTAACCCTAAGAGCCTGAGTCTAACCCTAACCCGAAGAGCCTGAGTCTAACCCTCACCCTAAGAGCCTGAGTCTAACCCTCACCCTAAGAGCCTGAGTCTAACCCTCACCCTAAGAGCCTGAGTCTAACCCTAACCCGAAGAGCCTGAGTCTAACCCTAACCCGAAGAGCCTGAGTGTAACCCTAACCCTAAGAGCTTGAGTCTAACCCTCACCCTAAGAGCCTGAGTCTAACCCTCACCCTAAGAGCCTGAGTCTAACCCTAACCCTAAGAGCCTGAGTCTAACCCTCACCCTAAGAGCCTGAGTCTAACCCTAACCCTAAGAGCCTGAGTCTAACCCTAACCCTAAGAGCCTGAGTCTAACCCTAACCCGAAGAGCCTGAGTCTAACCCTAACCCGAAGAGCCTGAGTCTAACCCTAACCCGAAGAGCCTGAGTCTAACCCTAACCCTAAGAGCCTGAGTCTAACCCTAACCCTAAGAGCCTGAGTCTAACCCTAACCCGAAGAGCCTGAGTCTAACCCTAACCCTAAGAGCCTGAGTCTAACCCTCACCCTAAGAGCCTGAGTCTAACCCTCACCCTAAGAGCCTGAGTCTAACCCTCACCCTAAGAGCCTGAGTCTAACCCTAACCCGAAGAGCCTGAGTCTAACCCTAACCCTAAGAGCCTGAGTGTAACCCTAACCCTAAGAGCTTGAGTCTAACCCTCACCCTAAGAGCCTGAGTCTAACCCTCACCCTAAGAGCCTGAGTCTAACCCTAACCCTAAGAGCCTGAGTCTAACCCTCACCCTAAGAGCCTGAGTCAAACCCTAACCCTAAGAGCCTGAGTCTAACCCTAACCCTAAGAGCCTGAGTCTAACCCTAACCCGAAGAGCCTGAGTCTAACCCTAACCCTAAGAGCCTGAGTCTAACCCTAACCCTAAGAGCCTGAGTCTAACCCTAACCCGAAGAGCCTGAGTCTAACCCTAACCCTAAGAGCCTGAGTCTAACCCTAACCCTAAGAGCCTGCGTCTAACCCTCACCCTAAGAGCCTGAGTCTAACCCTCACCCTAAGAGCCTGAGTCTAACCCTCACCCTAAGAGCCTGAGTCTAACCCTAACCCGAAGAGCCTGAGTCTAACCCTAACCCGAAGAGCCTGAGTCTAACCCTAACCCTAAGAGCCTGAGTCTAACCCTAACCCTAAGAGCCTGAGTCTAACCCTCACCCTAAGAGCCTGAGTCTAACCCTCACCCTAAGAGCCTGAGTCTAACCCTCACCCTAAGAGCCTGAGTCTAACCCTAACCCGAAGAGCCTGAGTCTAACCCTAACCCGAAGAGCCTGAGTGTAACCCTAACCCTAAGAGCTTGAGTCTAACCCTCACCCTAAGAGCCTGAGTCTAACCCTCACCCTAAGAGCCTGAGTCTAACCCTAACCCTAAGAGCCTGAGTCTAACCCTCACCCTAAGAGCCTGAGTCTAACCCTAACCCTAAGAGCCTGAGTCTAACCCTAACCCTAAGAGCCTGAGTCTAACCCTAACCCTAAGAGCCTGAGTCTAACCCTAACCCGAAGAGCCTGAGTCTAACCCTAACCCGAAGAGCCTGAGTCTAACCCTAACCCGAAGAGCCTGAGTCTAACCCTAACCTGAAGAGCCTGAGTCTAACCCTAACCCTAAGAGCCTGAGTCTAACCCTCACCCTAAGAGCCTGAGTCTAACCCTCACCCTAAGAGCCTGAGTCTAACCCTAACCCGAAGAGCCTGAGTCTAACCCTAACCCGAAGAGCCTGAGTCTAACCCTAACCCGAAGAACCTGAGTCTAACCCTCACCCTAAGAGCCTGAGTCTAACCCTCACCCTAAGAGCCTTAGTCTAACCCTAACCCTAAGAGCCTGAGTCTAACCCTAACCCTAAGAGCCTGAGTCTAACCCTAACCCTAAGAGCCTGAGTCTAACCCTAACCCTAAGAGCCTGAGTCTAACCCTCACCCTAAGAGCCTGAGTCTAACCCTCACCCTAAGAGCCTGAGTCTAACCCTCACCCTAAGAGCCTGAGTCTAACCCTAACCCTAAGAGCCTGAGTCTAACCCTAACCCGAAGAGCCTGAGTCTAACCCTAACCCTAAGAGCCTGAGTCTAACCCTAACCCGAAGAGCCTGAGTCTAACCCTAACCCTAAGAGCCTGAGTCTAACCCTAACCCTAAGAGCCTGAGTCTAACCCTAACCCTAAGAGCCTGAGTCTAACCCTAACCCTAAGAGCCTGAGTCTAACCCTAACCCTAAGAGCCTGAGTCTAACCCTCACCCTAAGAGCCTGAGTCTAACCCTAACCCTAAGAGCCTGAGTCTAACCCTAACCCGAAGAGCCTGAGTCTAACCCTAACCCTAAGAGCCTGAGTCTAACCCTAACCCGAAGAGCCTGAGTCTAACCCTAACCCGAAGAGCCTGAGTCTAACCCTAACCCTAAGAGCCTGAGTCTAACCCTAACCCTAAGAGCCTGAGTCTAACCCTAACCCTAAGAGCCTGAGTCTAACCCTAACCCGAAGAGCCTGAGTCTAACCCTAACCCGAAGAGCCTGAGTCTAACCCTAACCCTAAGAGCCTGAGTCTAACCCTAACCCTAAGAGCCTGAGTCTAACCCTAACCCTAAGAGCCTGAGTCTAACCCTAACCCGAAGAGCCTGAGTCTAACCCTAACCCTAAGAGCCTGAGTCTAACCCTCACCCTAAGAGCCTGAGTCTAACCCTAACCCTAAGAGCCTGAGTCTAACCCTCACCCTAAGAGCCTGAGTCTAACCCTCACCCTAAGAGCCTGAGTCTAACCCTAACCCTAAGAGCCTGAGTCTAACCCTCACCCTAAGAGCCTGAGTCTAACCCTAACCCTAAGAGCCTGAGTCTAACCCTAACCCGAAGAGCCTGAGTCTAACCCTAACCCTAAGAGCCTGAGTCTAACCCTAACCCTAAGAGCCTGAGTCTAACCCTCACCCTAAGAGCCTGAGTCTAACCCTCACCCTAAGAGCCTGAGTCTAACCCTAACCCTAAGAGCCTGAGTCTAACCCTAACCCGAAGAGCCTGAGTCTAACCCTCACCCTAAGAGCCTTAGCCTAACCCTAACCCTAAGAGCCTGAGTCTAACCCTCACCCTAAGAGCCTGAGTCTAACCCTAACCCTAAGAGCCTGAGTCTAACCCTAACCCTAAGAGCCTGAGTCTAACCCTAACCCTAAGAGCCTGAGTCTAACCCTAACCCGAAGAGCCTGAGTCTAACCCTAACCCTAAGAGCCTGAGTCTAACCCTAACCCTAAGAGCCTGAGTCTAACCCTCACCCTAAGAGCCTGAGTCTAACCCTCACCCTAAGAGCCTGAGTCTAACCCTAACCCTAAGAGCCTGAGTCTAACCCTAACCCGAAGAGCCTGAGTCTAACCCTCACCCTAAGAGCCTTAGTCTAACCCTAACCCTAAGAGCCTGAGTCTAACCCTAACCCTAAGAGCCTGAGTCTAACCCTAACCCTAAGAGCCTGAGTCTAACCCTAACCCTAAGAGCCTGAGTCTAACCCTAACCCTAAGAGCCTGAGTCTAACCCTCACCCTAAGAGCCTGAGTCTAACCCTAACCCTAAGAGCCTGAGTCTAACCCTAACCCGAAGAGCCTGAGTCTAACCCTAACCCTAAGAGCCTGAGTCTAACCCTAACCCGAAGAGCCTGAGTCTAACCCTAACCCGAAGAGCCTGAGTCTAACCCTAACCCTAAGAGCCTGAGTCTAACCCTAACCCTAAGAGCCTGAGTCTAACCCTAACCCTAAGAGCCTGAGTCTAACCCTAACCCGAAGAGCCTGAGTCTAACCCTAACCCGAAGAGCCTGAGTCTAACCCTAACCCTAAGAGCCTGAGTCTAACCCTAACCCTAAGAGCCTGAGTCTAACCCTAACCCTAAGAGCCTGAGTCTAACCCTAACCCGAAGAGCCTGAGTCTAACCCTAACCCTAAGAGCCTGAGTCTAACCCTCACCCTAAGAGCCTGAGTCTAACCCTAACCCTAAGAGCCTGAGTCTAACCCTCACCCTAAGAGCCTGAGTCTAACCCTCACCCTAAGAGCCTGAGTCTAACCCTAACCCTAAGAGCCTGAGTCTAACCCTCACCCTAAGAGCCTGAGTCTAACCCTAACCCTAAGAGCCTGAGTCTAACCCTAACCCGAAGAGCCTGAGTCTAACCCTAACCCTAAGAGCCTGAGTCTAACCCTAACCCTAAGAGCCTGAGTCTAACCCTCACCCTAAGAGCCTGAGTCTAACCCTCACCCTAAGAGCCTGAGTCTAACCCTAACCCGAAGAGCCTGAGTCTAACCCTAACCCGAAGAGCCTGAGTCTAACCCTCACCCTAAGAGCCTTAGCCTAACCCTAACCCTAAGAGCCTGAGTCTAACCCTCACCCTAAGAGCCTGAGTCTAACCCTAACCCTAAGAGCCTGAGTCTAACCCTAACCCTAAGAGCCTGAGTCTAACCCTAACCCTAAGAGCCTGAGTCTAACCCTAACCCGAAGAGCCTGAGTCTAACCCTAACCCTAAGAGCCTGAGTCTAACCCTAACCCTAAGAGCCTGAGTCTAACCCTCACCCTAAGAGCCTGAGTCTAACCCTCACCCTAAGAGCCTGAGTCTAACCCTAACCCTAAGAGCCTGAGTCTAACCCTAACCCGAAGAGCCTGAGTCTAACCCTCACCCTAAGAGCCTTAGTCTAACCCTAACCCTAAGAGCCTGAGTCTAACCCTAACCCTAAGAGCCTGAGTCTAACCCTAACCCTAAGAGCCTGAGTCTAACCCTAACCCTAAGAGCCTGAGTCTAACCCTCACCCTAAGAGCCTGAGTCTAACCCTCACCCTAAGAGCCTGAGTCTAACCCTCACCCTAAGAGCCTGAGTCTAACCCTAACCCTAAGAGCCTGAGTCTAACCCTAACCCGAAGAGCCTGAGTCTAACCCTAACCCTAAGAGCCTGAGTCTAACCCTAACCCGAAGAGCCTGAGTCTAACCCTAACCCTAAGAGCCTGAGTCTAACCCTAACCCTAAGAGCCTGAGTCTAACCCTAACCCTAAGAGCCTGAGTCTAACCCTAACCCTAAGAGCCTGAGTCTAACCCTAACCCTAAGAGCCTGAGTCTAACCCTCACCCTAAGAGCCTGAGTCTAACCCTAACCCTAAGAGCCTGAGTCTAACCCTAACCCGAAGAGCCTGAGTCTAACCCTAACCCTAAGAGCCTGAGTCTAACCCTAACCCGAAGAGCCTGAGTCTAACCCTAACCCGAAGAGCCTGAGTCTAACCCTAACCCTAAGAGCCTGAGTCTAACCCTAACCCTAAGAGCCTGAGTCTAACCCTAACCCTAAGAGCCTGAGTCTAACCCTAACCCGAAGAGCCTGAGTCTAACCCTAACCCGAAGAGCCTGAGTCTAACCCTAACCCTAAGAGCCTGAGTCTAACCCTAACGCTAAGAGCCTGAGTCTAACCCTAACCCTAAGAGCCTGAGTCTAACCCTAACCCGAAGAGCCTGAGTCTGACCCTAACCCTAAGAGCCTGAGTCTAACCCTAACCCTAAGAGCCTGAGTCTAACCCTCACCCTAAGAGCCTGAGTCTAACCCTCACCCTAAGAGCCTGAGTCTAACCCTCACCCTAAGAGCCTGAGTCTAACCCTAACCCGAAGAGCCTGAGTCTAACCCTAACCCTAAGAGCCTGAGTCTAACCCTAACCCTAAGAGCCTGAGTCTAACCCTCACCCTAAGAGCCTGAGTCTAACCCTCACCCTAAGAGCCTGAGTCTAACCCTCACCCTAAGAGCCTGAGTCTAACCCTAACCCTAAGAGCCTGAGTCTAACCCTCACCCTAAGAGCCTGAGTCTAACCCTAACCCTAAGAGCCTGAGTCTAACCCTAACCCTAAGAGCCTGAGTCTAACCCTAACCCTAAGAGCCTGAGTCTAACCCTAACCCGAAGAGCCTGAGTCTAACCCTAACCCTAAGAGCCTGAGTCTAACCCTAACCCTAAGAGCCTGAGTCTAACCCTAACCCGAAGAGCCTGAGTCTAACCCTAACCCTAAGAGCCTGAGTCTAACCCTCACCCTAAGAGCCTGAGTCTAACCCTCACCCTAAGAGCCTGAGTCTAACCCTCACCCTAAGAGCCTGAGTCTAACCCTAACCCTAAGAGCCTGAGTCTAACCCTCACCCTAAGAGCCTGAGTCTAACCCTAACCCTAAGAGCCTGAGTCTAACCCTAACCCTAAGAGCCTGAGTCTAACCCTAACCCTAAGAGCCTGAGTCTAACCCTAACCCTAAGAGCCTGAGTCTAACCCTAACCCTAAGAGCCTGAGTCTAACCCTAACCCTAAGAGCCTGAGTCTAACCCTAACCCGAAGAGCCTGAGTCTAACCCTAACCCGAAGAGCCTGAGTCTAACCCTAACCCGAAGAGCCTGAGTCTAACCCTAACCTGAAGAGCCTGAGTCTAACCCTAACTCTAAGAGCCTGAGTCTAACCCTAACCCTAAGAGCCTGAGTCTAACCCTCACCCTAAGAGCCTGAGTCTAACCCTAACCCGAAGAGCCTGAGTCTAACCCTAACCCGAAGAGCCTGAGTCTAACCCTAACCCGAAGAACCTGAGTCTAACCCTCACCCTAAGAGCCTGAGTCTAACCCTCACCCTAAGAGCCTTAGTCTAACCCTAACCCTAAGAGCCTGAGTCTAACCCTAACCCTAAGAGCCTGAGTCTAACCCTAACCCTAAGAGCCTGAGTCTAACCCTAACCCTAAGAGCCTGAGTCTAACCCTCACCCTAAGAGCCTGAGTCTAACCCTCACCCTAAGAGCCTGAGTCTAACCCTCACCCTAAGAGCCTGAGTCTAACCCTAACCCGAAGAGCCTGAGTCTAACCCTAACCCGAAGAGCCTGAGTGTAACCCTAACCCTAAGAGCTTGAGTCTAACCCTCACCCTAAGAGCCTGAGTCTAACCCTCACCCTAAGAGCCTGAGTCTAACCCTAACCCTAAGAGCCTGAGTCTAACCCTCACCCTAAGAGCCTGAGTCTAACCCTAACCCTAAGAGCCTGAGTCTAACCCTAACCCTAAGAGCCTGAGTCTAACCCTCACCCTAAGAGCCTGAGTCTAACCCTCACCCTAAGAGCCTGAGTCTAACCCTCACCCTAAGAGCCTGAGTCTAACCCTCACCCTAAGAGCCTGAGTCTAACCCTAACCCGAAGAGCCTGAGTCTAACCCTCACCCGAAGAGCCTGAGTCTAACCCTCACCCTAAGAGCCTGAGTCTAACCCTCACCCTAAGAGCCTGAGT
Organism: Falco punctatus; assembly: GCF_963210335.1. Classification (NCBI taxonomy): domain Eukaryota; kingdom Metazoa; phylum Chordata; class Aves; order Falconiformes; family Falconidae; genus Falco; species Falco punctatus. The sequence continues at coordinate 62,125 of NW_027660141.1, read as the reverse complement.
CTAACCCTCACCCTAAGAGCCTGAGTCTAACCCTCACCCTAAGAGCCTGAGTCTAACCCTAACCCTAAGAGCCTGAGTCTAACCCTAACCCTAAGAGCCTGAGTCTAACCCTAACCCTAAGAGCCTGAGTCTAACCCTAACCCGAAGAGCCTGAGTCTAACCCTAACCCGAAGAGCCTGAGTCTAACCCTAACCCTAAGAGCCTGAGTCTAACCCTAACCCTAAGAGCCTGAGTCTAACCCTAACCCTAAGAGCCTGAGTCTAACCCTAACCCTAAGAGCCTGAGTCTAACCCTAACCCTAAGAGCCTGAGTCTAACCCTCACCCTAAGAGCCTGAGTCTAACCCTCACCCTAAGAGCCTGAGTCTAACCCTAACCCTAAGAGCCTGAGTCTAACCCTAACCCTAAGAGCCTGAGTCTAACCCTAACCCGAAGAGCCTGAGTCTAACCCTAACCCTAAGAGCCTGAGTCTAACCCTAACCCGAAGAGCCTGAGTCTAACCCTAACCCGAAGAGCCTGAGTCTAACCCTAACCCTAAGAGCCTGAGTCTAACCCTCACCCTAAGAGCCTGAGTCTAACCCTCACCCTAAGAGCCTGAGTCTAACCCTCACCCTAAGAGCCTGAGTCTAACCCTAACCCTAAGAGCCTGAGTCTAACCCTAACCCTAAGAGCCTGAGTCTAACCCTAACCCTAAGAGCCTGAGTCTAACCCTAACCCTAAGAGCCTGAGTCTAACCCTAACCCTAAGAGCCTGAGTCTAACCCTAACCCTAAGAGCCTGAGTCTAACCCTCACCCTAAGAGCCTGAGTCTAACCCTCACCCTAAGAGCCTGAGTCTAACCCTCACCCTAAGAGCCTGAGTCTAACCCTAACCCGAAGAGCCTGAGTCTAACCCTAACCCGAAGAGCCTGAGTGTAACCCTAACCCTAAGAGCTTGAGTCTAACCCTCACCCTAAGAGCCTGAGTCTAACCCTCACCCTAAGAGCCTGAGTCTAACCCTAACCCTAAGAGCCTGAGTCTAACCCTCACCCTAAGAGCCTGAGTCTAACCCTAACCCTAAGAGCCTGAGTCTAACCCTAACCCTAAGAGCCTGAGTCTAACCCTAACCCTAAGAGCCTGAGTCTAACCCTAACCCGAAGAGCCTGAGTCTAACCCTAACCCGAAGAGCCTGAGTCTAACCCTAACCTGAAGAGCCTGAGTCTAACCCTAACTCTAAGAGCCTGAGTCTAACCCTCACCCTAAGAGCCTGAGTCTAACCCTCACCCTAAGAGCCTGAGTCTAACCCTATCCCGAAGAGCCTGAGTCTAACCCTAACCCTAAGAGCCTGAGTCTAACCCTAACCCTAAGAGCCTGAGTCTAACCCTAACCCTAAGAGCCTGAGTCTAACCCTAACCCTAAGAGCCTGAGTCTAACCCTAACCCGAAGAGCCTGAGTCTAACCCTAACCCTAAGAGCCTGAGTCTAACCCTAACCCTAAGAGCCTGAGTCTAACCCTATCCCGAAGAGCCTGAGTCTAACCCTAACCCTAAGAGCCTGAGTCTAACCCTAACCCTAAGAGCCTGAGTCTAACCCTAACCCTAAGAGCCTGAGTCTAACCCTAACCCTAAGAGCCTGAGTCTAACCCTAACCCGAAGAGCCTGAGTCTAACCCTAACCCTAAGAGCCTGAGTCTAACCCTAACCCTAAGAGCCTGAGTCTAACCCTAACCCGAAGAGCCTGAGTCTAACCCTAACCCGAAGAGCCTGAGTCTAACCCTAACCCTAAGAGCCTGAGTCTAACCCTCACCCTAAGAGCCTGAGTGTAACCCTAACCCTAAGAGCTTGAGTCTAACCCTCACCCTAAGAGCCTGAGTCTAACCCTCACCCTAAGAGCCTGAGTCTAACCCTAACCCTAAGAGCCTGAGTCTAACCCTCACCCTAAGAGCCTGAGTCTAACCCTAACCCTAAGAGCCTGAGTCTAACCCTAACCCTAAGAGCCTGAGTCTAACCCTAACCCTAAGAGCCTGAGTCTAACCCTAACCCTAAGAGCCTGAGTCTAACCCTAACCCGAAGAGCCTGAGTCTAACCCTAACCCGAAGAGCCTGAGTCTAACCCTAACCCGAAGAGCCTGAGTCTAACCCTAACCTGAAGAGCCTGAGTCTAACCCTAACCCTAAGAGCCTGAGTCTAACCCTCACCCTAAGAGCCTGAGTCTAACCCTAACCCGAAGAGCCTGAGTCTAACCCTAACCCGAAGAGCCTGAGTCTAACCCTAACCCGAAGAACCTGAGTCTAACCCTCACCCTAAGAGCCTGAGTCTAACCCTCACCCTAAGAGCCTTAGTCTAACCCTAACCCTAAGAGCCTGAGTCTAACCCTAAGAGCCTGAGTCTAACCCTAACCCTAAGAGCCTGAGTCTAACCCTCACCCTAAGAGCCTGAGTCTAACCCTCACCCTAAGAGCCTGAGTCTAACCCTCACCCTAAGAGCCTGAGTCTAACCCTAACCCTAAGAGCCTGAGTCTAACCCTAACCCGAAGAGCCTGAGTCTAACCCTAACCCTAAGAGCCTGAGTCTAACCCTAACCCTAAGAGCCTGAGTCTAACCCTAACCCTAAGAGCCTGAGTCTAACCCTAACCCTAAGAGCCTGAGTCTAACCCTAACCCTAAGAGCCTGAGTCTAACCCTAACCCTAAGAGCCTGAGTCTAACCCTCACCCTAAGAGCCTGAGTCTAACCCTAACCCTAAGAGCCTGAGTCTAACCCTAACCCGAAGAGCCTGAGTCTAACCCTAACCCTAAGAGCCTGAGTCTAACCCTAACCCTAAGAGCCTGAGTCTAACCCTAACCCTAAGAGCCTGAGTCTAACCCTAACCCTAAGAGCCTGAGTCTAACCCTAACCCTAAGAGCCTGAGTCTAACCCTAACCCGAAGAGCCTGAGTCTAACCCTAACCCGAAGAGCCTGAGTCTAACCCTAACCCTAAGAGCCTGAGTCTAACCCTAACCCTAAGAGCCTGAGTCTAACCCTAACCCTAAGAGCCTGAGTCTAACCCTAACCCGAAGAGCCTGAGTCTAACCCTAACCCTAAGAGCCTGAGTCTAACCCTAACCCTAAGAGCCTGAGTCTAACCCTCACCCTAAGAGCCTGAGTCTAACCCTCACCCTAAGAGCCTGAGTCTAACCCTCACCCTAAGAGCCTGAGTCTAACCCTAACCCTAAGAGCCTGAGTCTAACCCTCACCCTAAGAGCCTGAGTCTAACCCTAACCCTAAGAGCCTGAGTCTAACCCTAACCCGAAGAGCCTGAGTCTAACCCTAACCCTAAGAGCCTGAGTCTAACCCTAACCCTAAGAGCCTGAGTCTAACCCTCACCCTAAGAGCCTGAGTCTAACCCTAACCCTAAGAGCCTGAGTCTAACCCTAACCCGAAGAGCCTGAGTCTAACCCTAACCCGAAGAGCCTGAGTCTAACCCTAACCCTAAGAGCCTGAGTCTAACCCTCACCCTAAGAGCCTGAGTCTAACCCTCACCCTAAGAGCCTGAGTCTAACCCTCACCCTAAGAGCCTGAGTCTAACCCTAACCCTAAGAGCCTGAGTCTAACCCTCACCCTAAGAGCCTGAGTCTAACCCTAACCCTAAGAGCCTGAGTCTAACCCTAACCCTAAGAGCCTGAGTCTAACCCTAACCCGAAGAGCCTGAGTCTAACCCTAACCCGAAGAGCCTGAGTCTAACCCTAACCCTAAGAGCCTGAGTCTAACCCTAACCCGAAGAGCCTGAGTCTAACCCTAACCCGAAGAGCCTGAGTCTAACCCTAACCCGAAGAGCCTGAGTCTAACCCTAACCTGAAGAGCCTGAGTCTAACCCTCACCCTAAGAGCCTGAGTCTAACCCTAACCCGAAGAGCCTGAGTCTAACCCTAACCCGAAGAGCCTGAGTCTAACCCTAACCCGAAGAACCTGAGTCTAACCCTCACCCTAAGAGCCTGAGTCTAACCCTCACCCTAAGAGCCTTAGTCTAACCCTAACCCTAAGAGCCTGAGTCTAACCCTAACCCTAAGAGCCTGAGTCTAACCCTAACCCTAAGAGCCTGAGTCTAACCCTCACCCTAAGAGCCTGAGTCTAACCCTCACCCTAAGAGCCTGAGTCTAACCCTCACCCTAAGAGCCTGAGTCTAACCCTAACCCGAAGAGCCTGAGTCTAACCCTAACCCGAAGAGCCTGAGTGTAACCCTAACCCTAAGAGCTTGAGTCTAACCCTCACCCTAAGAGCCTGAGTCTAACCCTCACCCTAAGAGCCTGAGTCTAACCCTAACCCTAAGAGCCTGAGTCTAACCCTCACCCTAAGAGCCTGAGTCTAACCCTAACCCTAAGAGCCTGAGTCTAACCCTAACCCTAAGAGCCTGAGTCTAACCCTCACCCTAAGAGCCTGAGTCTAACCCTCACCCTAAGAGCCTGAGTCTAACCCTCACCCTAAGAGCCTGAGTCTAACCCTCACCCTAAGAGCCTGAGTCTAACCCTCACCCGAAGAGCCTGAGTCTAACCCTAACCCGAAGAGCCTGAGTGTAACCCTAACCCTAAGAGCTTGAGTCTAACCCTCACCCTAAGAGCCTGAGTCTAACCCTCACCCTAAGAGCCTGAGTCTAACCCTAACCCTAAGAGCCTGAGTCTAACCCTAACCCTAAGAGCCTGAGTCTAACCCTAACCCTAAGAGCCTGAGTCTAACCCTAACCCGAAGAGCCTGAGTCTAACCCTAACCCGAAGAGCCTGAGTCTAACCCTAACCCTAAGAGCCTGAGTCTAACCCTAACCCTAAGAGCCTGAGTCTAACCCTAACCCGAAGAGCCTGAGTCTAACCCTAACCCTAAGAGCCTGAGTCTAACCCTAACCCTAAGAGCCTGAGTCTAACCCTCACCCTAAGAGCCTGAGTCTAACCCTCACCCTAAGAGCCTGAGTCTAACCCTCACCCTAAGAGCCTGAGTCTAACCCTAACCCGAAGAGCCTGAGTCTAACCCTAACCCTAAGAGCCTGAGTGTAACCCTAACCCTAAGAGCTTGAGTCTAACCCTCACCCTAAGAGCCTGAGTCTAACCCTCACCCTAAGAGCCTGAGTCTAACCCTAACCCTAAGAGCCTGAGTCTAACCCTCACCCTAAGAGCCTGAGTCTAACCCTAACCCTAAGAGCCTGAGTCTAACCCTAACCCTAAGAGCCTGAGTCTAACCCTAACCCGAAGAGCCTGAGTCTAACCCTAACCCTAAGAGCCTGAGTCTAACCCTAACCCTAAGAGCCTGAGTCTAACCCTAACCCGAAGAGCCTGAGTCTAACCCTAACCCGAAGAGCCTGAGTCTAACCCTAACCCTAAGAGCCTGAGTCTAACCCTCACCCTAAGAGCCTGAGTCTAACCCTCACCCTAAGAGCCTGAGTCTAACCCTCACCCTAAGAGCCTGAGTCTAACCCTAACCCTAAGAGCCTGAGTCTAACCCTCACCCTAAGAGCCTGAGTCTAACCCTCACCCTAAGAGCCTGAGTCTAACCCTAACCCGAAGAGCCTGAGTCTAACCCTAACCCGAAGAGCCTGAGTGTAACCCTAACCCTAAGAGCTTGAGTCTAACCCTCACCCTAAGAGCCTGAGTCTAACCCTAACCCTAAGAGCCTGAGTCTAACCCTAACCCGAAGAGCCTGAGTCTAACCCTAACCCTAAGAGCCTGAGTCTAACCCTAACCCTAAGAGCCTGAGTCTAACCCTAACCCTAAGAGCCTGAGTCTAACCCTCACCCTAAGAGCCTGAGTCTAACCCTCACCCTAAGAGCCTGAGTCTAACCCTAACCCTAAGAGCCTGAGTCTAACCCTCACCCTAAGAGCCTGAGTCTAACCCTAACCCTAAGAGCCTGAGTCTAACCCTAACCCGAAGAGCCTGAGTCTAACCCTAACCCTAAGAGCCTGAGTCTAACCCTAACCCGAAGAGCCTGAGTCTAACCCTAACCCTAAGAGCCTGAGTCTAACCCTAACCCTAAGAGCCTGAGTCTAACCCTAACCCTAAGAGCCTGAGTCTAACCCTAACCCTAAGAGCCTGAGTCTAACCCTAACCCGAAGAGCCTGAGTCTAACCCTAACCCGAAGAGCCTGAGTCTAACCCTAACCCTAAGAGCCTGAGTCTAACCCTAACCCTAAGAGCCTGAGTCTAACCCTAACCCTAAGAGCCTGAGTCTAACCCTAACCCGAAGAGCCTGAGTCTAACCCTAACCCTAAGAGCCTGAGTCTAACCCTAACCCTAAGAGCCTGAGTCTAACCCTCACCCTAAGAGCCTGAGTCTAACCCTCACCCTAAGAGCCTGAGTCTAACCCTAACCCTAAGAGCCTGAGTCTAACCCTAACCCTAAGAGCCTGAGTCTAACCCTAACCCTAAGAGCCTGAGTCTAACCCTAACCCGAAGAGCCTGAGTCTAACCCTAACCCTAAGAGCCTGAGTCTAACCCTAACCCTAAGAGCCTGAGTCTAACCCTCACCCTAAGAGCCTGAGTCTAACCCTCACCCTAAGAGCCTGAGTCTAACCCTCACCCTAAGAGCCTGAGTCTAACCCTAACCCTAAGAGCCTGAGTCTAACCCTCACCCTAAGAGCCTGAGTCTAACCCTAACCCTAAGAGCCTGAGTCTAACCCTAACCCGAAGAGCCTGAGTCTAACCCTAACCCTAAGAGCCTGAGTCTAACCCTAACCCGAAGAGCCTGAGTCTAACCCTAACCCGAAGAGCCTGAGTCTAACCCTAACCCGAAGAGCCTGAGTCTAACCCTAACCCTAAGAGCCTGAGTCTAACCCTAACCCGAAGAGCCTGAGTCTAACCCTCACCCTAAGAGCCTGAGTCTAACCCTCACCCGAAGAGCCTGAGTCTAACCCTCACCCTAAGAGCCTGAGTCTAACCCTAACCCGAAGAGCCTGAGTCTAACCCTAACCCGAAGAGCCTGAGTGTAACCCTAACCCTAAGAGCTTGAGTCTAACCCTCACCCTAAGAGCCTGAGTCTAACCCTCACCCTAAGAGCCTGAGTCTAACCCTAACCCTAAGAGCCTGAGTCTAACCCTCACCCTAAGAGCCTGAGTCTAACCCTAACCCTAAGAGCCTGAGTCTAACCCTAACCCTAAGAGCCTGAGTCTAACCCTAACCCGAAGAGCCTGAGTCTAACCCTAACCCGAAGAGCCTGAGTCTAACCCTCACCCTAAGAGCCTGAGTCTAACCCTAACCCGAAGAGCCTGAGTCTAACCCTAACCCTAAGAGCCTGAGTCTAACCCTCACCCTAAGAGCCTGAGTCTAACCCTCACCCTAAGAGCCTGAGTCTAACCCTAACCCTAAGAGCCTGAGTCTAACCCTAACCCTAAGAGCCTGAGTCTAACCCTAACCCTAAGAGCCTGAGTCTAACCCTAACCCTAAGAGCCTGAGTCTAACCCTAACCCTAAGAGCCTGAGTCTAACCCTAACCCTAAGAGCCTGAGTCTAACCCTAACCCTAAGAGCCTGAGTCTAACCCTCACCCTAAGAGCCTGAGTCTAACCCTAACCCTAAGAGCCTGAGTCTAACCCTAACCCGAAGAGCCTGAGTCTAACCCGCACCCTAAGAGCCTGAGTCTAACCCTAACCCTAAGAGCCTGAGTCTAACCCTAACCCTAAGAGCCTGAGTCTAACCCTAACCCTAAGAGCCTGAGTCTAACCCTCACCCTAAGAGCCTGAGTCTAACCCTCACCCTAAGAGCCTGAGTCTAACCCTCACCCTAAGAGCCTGAGTCTAACCCTAACCCGAAGAGCCTGAGTCTAACCCTAACCCGAAGAGCCTGAGTCTAACCCTAACCCTAAGAGCTTGAGTCTAACCCTCACCCTAAGAGCCTGAGTCTAACCCTCACCCTAAGAGCCTGAGTCTAACCCTAACCCTAAGAGCCTGAGTCTAACCCTCACCCTAAGAGCCTGAGTCTAACCCTAACCCTAAGAGCCTGAGTCTAACCCTAACCCTAAGAGCCTGAGTCTAACCCTAACCCTAAGAGCCTGAGTCTAACCCTAACCCGAAGAGCCTGAGTCTAACCCTAACCCGAAGAGCCTGAGTCTAACCCTAACCCTAAGAGCCTGAGTCTAACCCTAACCCTAAGAGCCTGAGTCTAACCCTAACCCGAAGAGCCTGAGTCTAACCCTAACCCTAAGAGCCTGAGTCTAACCCTAACCCTAAGAGCCTGAGTCTAACCCTCACCCTAAGAGCCTGAGTCTAACCCTCACCCTAAGAGCCTGAGTCTAACCCTAACCCTAAGAGCCTGAGTCTAACCCTAACCCTAAGAGCCTGAGTCTAACCCTCACCCTAAGAGCCTGAGTCTAACCCTCACCCTAAGAGCCTGAGTCTAACCCTCACCCTAAGAGCCTGAGTCTAACCCTCACCCGAAGAGCCTGAGTCTAACCCTAACCCGAAGAGCCTGAGTCTAACCCTAACCCGAAGAGCCTGAGTCTAACCCTAACCCTAAGAGCCTGAGTCTAACCCTAACCCTAAGAGCCTGAGTCTAACCCTAACCCTAAGAGCCTGAGTCTAACCCTCACCCTAAGAGCCTGAGTCTAACCCTCACCCTAAGAGCCTGAGTCTGAGGCTAAACCTAAGAGCCTGAGTCTAACCCTAACCCGAAGAGCCTGAGTCTAACCCTAACCCGAAGAGCCTGAGTGTAACCCTAACCCTAAGAGCTTGAGTCTAACCCTCACCCTAAGAGCCTGAGTCTAACCCTCACCCTAAGAGCCTGAGTCTAACCCTAACCCTAAGAGCCTGAGTCTAACCCTAACCCTAAGAGCCTGAGTCTAACCCTAACCCTAAGAGCCTGAGTCTAACCCTAACCCTAAGAGCCTGAGTCTAACCCTAACCCGAAGAGCCTGAGTCTAACCCTAACCCGAAGAGCCTGAGTCTAACCCTAACCCGAAGAGCCTGAGTCTAACCCTAACCCGAAGAGCCTGAGTCTAACCCTAACCCGAAGAACCTGAGTCTAACCCTCACCCTAAGAGCCTGAGTCTAACCCTCACCCTAAGAGCCTTAGTCTAACCCTAACCCTAAGAGCCTGAGTCTAACCCTAACCCTAAGAGCCTGAGTCTAACCCTAACCCTAAGAGCCTGAGTCTAACCCTCACCCTAAGAGCCTGAGTCTAACCCTCACCCTAAGAGCCTGAGTCTAACCCTAACCCGAAGAGCCTGAGTCTAACCCTAACCCGAAGAGCCTGAGTGTAACCCTAACCCTAAGAGCTTGAGTCTAACCCTCACCCTAAGAGCCTGAGTCTAACCCTCACCCTAAGAGCCTGAGTCTAACCCTAACCCTAAGAGCCTGAGTCTAACCCTCACCCTAAGAGCCTGAGTCTAACCCTAACCCTAAGAGCCTGAGTCTAACCCTAACCCTAAGAGCCTGAGTCTAACCCTAACCCTAAGAGCCTGAGTCTAACCCTAACCCGAAGAGCCTGAGTCTAACCCTAACCCGAAGAGCCTGAGTCTAACCCTAACCCTAAGAGCCTGAGTCTAACCCTAACCCTAAGAGCCTGAGTCTAACCCTAACCCTAAGAGCCTGAGTCTAACCCTAACCCGAAGAGCCTGAGTCTAACCCTAACCCTAAGAGCCTGAGTCTAACCCTCACCCTAAGAGCCTGAGTCTAACCCTCACCCTAAGAGCCTGAGTCTAACCCTCACCCTAAGAGCCTGAGTCTAACCCTAACCCTAAGAGCCTGAGTCTAACCCTCACCCTAAGAGCCTGAGTCTAACCCTCACCCTAAGAGCCTGAGTCTAACCCTAACCCTAAGAGCCTGAGTCTAACCCTAACCCTAAGAGCCTGAGTCTAACCCTAACCCTAAGAGCCTGAGTCTAACCCTAACCCGAAGAGCCTGAGTCTAACCCTAACCCTAAGAGCCTGAGTCTAACCCTAACCCTAAGAGCCTGAGTCTAACCCTAACCCGAAGAGCCTGAGTCTAACCCTAACCCTAAGAGCCTGAGTCTAACCCTAACCCTAAGAGCCTGAGTCTAACCCTAACCCGAAGAGCCTGAGTCTAACCCTAACCCGAAGAGCCTGAGTCTAACCCTAACCCTAAGAGCCTGAGTCTAACCCTAACCCTAAGAGCCTGAGTCTAACCCTCACCCTAAGAGCCTGAGTCTAACCCTAACCCGAAGAGCCTGAGTCTAACCCTAACCCTAAGAGCCTGAGTCTAACCCTAACCCGAAGAGCCTGAGTCTAACCCTAACCCGAAGAGCCTGAGTGTAACCCTAACCCTAAGAGCTTGAGTCTAACCCTCACCCTAAGAGCCTGAGTCTAACCCTCACCCTAAGAGCCTGAGTCTAACCCTAACCCTAAGAGCCTGAGTCTAACCCTCACCCTAAGAGCCTGAGTCTAACCCTAACCCTAAGAGCCTGAGTCTAACCCTAACCCTAAGAGCCTGAGTCTAACCCTAACCCGAAGAGCCTGAGTCTAACCCTAACCCGAAGAGCCTGAGTCTAACCCTAACCCTAAGAGCCTGAGTCTAACCCTAACCCGAAGAGCCTGAGTCTAACCCTAACCCTAAGAGCCTGAGTCTAACCCTCACCCTAAGAGCCTGAGTCTAACCCTCACCCTAAGAGCCTGAGTCTAACCCTAACCCTAAGAGCCTGAGTCTAACCCTAACCCTAAGAGCCTGAGTCTAACCCTAACCCTAAGAGCCTGAGTCTAACCCTCACCCTAAGAGCCTGAGTCTAACCCTAACTCTAAGAGCCTGAGTCTAACCCTAACCCTAAGAGCCTGAGTCTAACCCTAACCCTAAGAGCCTGAGTCTAACCCTCACCCGAAGAGCCTGAGTCTAACCCTAACCCGAAGAGCCTGAGTCTAACCCTAACCCTAAGAGCCTGAGTCTAACCCTAACCCTAAGAGCCTGAGTCTAACCCTAACCCTAAGAGCCTGAGTCTAACCCTCACCCTAAGAGCCTGAGTCTAACCCTCACCCTAAGAGCCTGAGTCTAACCCTCACCCTAAGAGCCTGAGTCTAACCCTAACCCGAAGAGCCTGAGTCTAACCCTAACCCGAAGAGCCTGAGTGTAACCCTAACCCTAAGAGCTTGAGTCTAACCCTCACCCTAAGAGCCTGAGTCTAACCCTCACCCTAAGAGCCTGAGTCTAACCCTAACCCTAAGAGCCTGAGTCTAACCCTCACCCTAAGAGCCTGAGTCTAACCCTAACCCTAAGAGCCTGAGTCTAACCCTAACCCTAAGAGCCTGAGTCTAACCCTAACCCTAAGAGCCTGAGTCTAACCCTAACCCTAAGAGCCTGAGTCTAACCCTAACCCGAAGAGCCTGAGTCTAACCCTAACCCTAAGAGCCTGAGTCTAACCCTAACCCTAAGAGCCTGAGTCTAACCCTAACCCTAAGAGCCTGAGTCTGACCCTCACCCTAAGAGCCTGAGTCTAACCCTAACCCGAAGAGCCTGAGTCTAACCCTAACCCTAAGAGCCTGAGTCTAACCCTAACCCTAAGAGCCTGAGTCTAACCCTAACCCGAAGAGCCTGAGTCTAACCCTAACCCGAAGAGCCTGAGTCTAACCCTAACCCTAAGAGCCTGAGTCTAACCCTCACCCTAAGAGCCTGAGTCTAACCCTAACCCTAAGAGCCTGAGTCTAACCCTCACCCTAAGAGCCTGAGTCTAACCCTAACCCGAAGAGCCTGAGTCTAACCCTAACCCTAAGAGCCTGAGTGTAACCCTAACCCTAAGAGCTTGAGTCTAACCCTCACCCTAAGAGCCTGAGTCTAACCCTCACCCTAAGAGCCTGAGTCTAACCCTAACCCGAAGAGCCTGAGTCTAACCCTCACCCTAAGAGCCTGAGTCTAACCCTAACCCTAAGAGCCTGAGTCTAACCCTAACCCTAAGAGCCTGAGTCTAACCCTAACCCGAAGAGCCTGAGTCTAACCCTAACCCGAAGAGCCTGAGTCTAACCCTAACCCTAAGAGCCTGAGTCTAACCCTAACCCGAAGAGCCTGAGTCTAACCCTAACCCTAAGAGCCTGAGTCTAACCCTCACCCTAAGAGCCTGAGTCTAACCCTCACCCTAAGAGCCTGAGTCTAACCCTCACCCTAAGAGCCTGAGTCTAACCCTAACCCTAAGAGCCTGAGTCTAACCCTAACCCTAAGAGCCTGAGTCTAACCCTAACCCTAAGAGCCTGAGTCTAACCCTAACTCTAAGAGCCTGAGTCTAACCCTAACCCTAAGAGCCTGAGTCTAACCCTAACCCTAAGAGCCTGAGTCTAACCCTAACCCTAAGAGCCTGAGTCTAACCCTCACCCTAAGAGCCTGAGTTTAACCCTCACCCTAAGAGCCTGAGTCTAACCCTCACCCTAAGAGCCTGAGTCTAACCCTAACCCGAAGAGCCTGAGTCTAACCCTAACCCGAAGAGCCTGAGTGTAACCCTAACCCTAAGAGCTTGAGTCTAACCCTCACCCTAAGAGCCTGAGTCTAACCCTCACCCTAAGAGCCTGAGTCTAACCCTAACCCTAAGAGCCTGAGTCTAACCCTCACCCTAAGAGCCTGAGTCTAACCCTAACCCTAAGAGCCTGAGTCTAACCCTAACCCTAAGAGCCTGAGTCTAACCCTCACCCTAAGAGCCTGAGTCTAACCCTAACCCGAAGAGCCTGAGTCTAACCCTAACCCGAAGAGCCTGAGTCTAACCCTAACCCGAAGAACCTGAGTCTAACCCTCACCCTAAGAGCCTGAGTCTAACCCTCACCCTAAGAGCCTTAGTCTAACCCTAACCCTAAGAGCCTGAGTCTAACCCTAACCCTAAGAGCCTGAGTCTAACCCTAACCCTAAGAGCCTGAGTCTAACCCTAACCCTAAGAGCCTGAGTCTAACCCTCACCCTAAGAGCCTGAGTCTAACCCTAACCCGAAGAGCCTGAGTCTAACCCTAACCCGAAGAGCCTGAGTGTAACCCTAACCCTAAGAGCTTGAGTCTAACCCTCACCCTAAGAGCCTGAGTCTAACCCTCACCCTAAGAGCCTGAGTCTAACCCTAACCCTAAGAGCCTGAGTCTAACCCTCACCCTAAGAGCCTGAGTCTAACCCTAACCCTAAGAGCCTGAGTCTAACCCTAACCCTAAGAGCCTGAGTCTAACCCTCACGCTAAGAGCCTGAGTCTAACCCTAACCCGAAGAGCCTGAGTCTAACCCTAACCCGAAGAGCCTGAGTCTAACCCTAACCCGAAGAACCTGAGTCTAACCCTCACCCTAAGAGCCTGAGTCTAACCCTCACCCTAAGAGCCTTAGTCTAACCCTAACCCTAAGAGCCTGAGTCTAACCCTAACCCTAAGAGCCTGAGTCTAACCCTAACCCTAAGAGCCTGAGTCTAACCCTCACCCTAAGAGCCTGAGTCTAACCCTAACCCTAAGAGCCTGAGTCTAACCCTAACCCTAAGAGCCTGAGTCTAACCCTAACCCTAAGAGCCTGAGTCTAACCCTAACCCGAAGAGCCTGAGTCTAACCCTAACCCGAAGAGCCTGAGTCTAACCCTAACCCTAAGAGCCTGAGTCTAACCCTAACCCTAAGAGCCTGAGTCTAACCCTAACCCTAAGAGCCTGAGTCTAACCCTAACCCTAAGAGCCTGAGTCTAACCCTCACCCTAAGAGCCTGAGTCTAACCCTCACCCTAAGAGCCTGAGTCTAACCCTAACCCTAAGAGCCTGAGTCTAACCCTCACCCTAAGAGCCTGAGTCTAACCCTAACCCTAAGAGCCTGAGTCTAACCCTAACCCGAAGAGCCTGAGTCTAACCCTAACCCTAAGAGCCTGAGTCTAACCCTAACCCGAAGAGCCTGAGTCTAACCCTAACCCTAAGAGCCTGAGTCTAACCCTAACCCTAAGAGCCTGAGTCTAACCCTAACCCTAAGAGCCTGAGTCTAACCCTAACCCTAAGAGCCTGAGTCTAACCCTAACCCGAAGAGCCTGAGTCTAACCCTAACCCGAAGAGCCTGAGTCTAACCCTAACCCTAAGAGCCTGAGTCTAACCCTAACCCTAAGAGCCTGAGTCTAACCCTAACCCTAAGAGCCTGAGTCTAACCCTAACCCGAAGAGCCTGAGTCTAACCCTAACCCTAAGAGCCTGAGTCTAACCCTAACCCTAAGAGCCTGAGTCTAACCCTCACCCTAAGAGCCTGAGTCTAACCCTCACCCTAAGAGCCTGAGTCTAACCCTAACCCTAAGAGCCTGAGTCTAACCCTAACCCTAAGAGCCTGAGTCTAACCCTAACCCTAAGAGCCTGAGTCTAACCCTAACCCGAAGAGCCTGAGTCTAACCCTAACCCTAAGAGCCTGAGTCTAACCCTAACCCTAAGAGCCTGAGTCTAACCCTCACCCTAAGAGCCTGAGTCTAACCCTCACCCTAAGAGCCTGAGTCTAACCCTCACCCTAAGAGCCTGAGTCTAACCCTAACCCTAAGAGCCTGAGTCTAACCCTCACCCTAAGAGCCTGAGTCTAACCCTAACCCTAAGAGCCTGAGTCTAACCCTAACCCGAAGAGCCTGAGTCTAACCCTAACCCTAAGAGCCTGAGTCTAACCCTAACCCGAAGAGCCTGAGTCTAACCCTAACCCGAAGAGCCTGAGTCTAACCCTAACCCGAAGAGCCTGAGTCTAACCCTAACCCTAAGAGCCTGAGTCTAACCCTAACCCGAAGAGCCTGAGTCTAACCCTCACCCTAAGAGCCTGAGTCTAACCCTCACCCGAAGAGCCTGAGTCTAACCCTCACCCTAAGAGCCTGAGTCTAACCCTAACCCGAAGAGCCTGAGTCTAACCCTAACCCGAAGAGCCTGAGTGTAACCCTAACCCTAAGAGCTTGAGTCTAACCCTCACCCTAAGAGCCTGAGTCTAACCCTCACCCTAAGAGCCTGAGTCTAACCCTAACCCTAAGAGCCTGAGTCTAACCCTCACCCTAAGAGCCTGAGTCTAACCCTAACCCTAAGAGCCTGAGTCTAACCCTAACCCTAAGAGCCTGAGTCTAACCCTAACCCGAAGAGCCTGAGTCTAACCCTAACCCGAAGAGCCTGAGTCTAACCCTCACCCTAAGAGCCTGAGTCTAACCCTAACCCGAAGAGCCTGAGTCTAACCCTAACCCTAAGAGCCTGAGTCTAACCCTCACCCTAAGAGCCTGAGTCTAACCCTCACCCTAAGAGCCTGAGTCTAACCCTAACCCTAAGAGCCTGAGTCTAACCCTAACCCTAAGAGCCTGAGTCTAACCCTAACCCTAAGAGCCTGAGTCTAACCCTAACCCTAAGAGCCTGAGTCTAACCCTAACCCTAAGAGCCTGAGTCTAACCCTAACTCTAAGAGCCTGAGTCTAACCCTAACCCTAAGAGCCTGAGTCTAACCCTAACCCTAAGAGCCTGAGTCTAACCCTCACCCGAAGAGCCTGAGTCTAACCCTCACCCGAAGAGCCTGAGTCTAACCCGCACCCTAAGAGCCTGAGTCTAACCCTAACCCTAAGAGCCTGAGTCTAACCCTAACCCTAAGAGCCTGAGTCTAACCCTAACCCTAAGAGCCTGAGTCTAACCCTCACCCTAAGAGCCTGAGTCTAACCCTCACCCTAAGAGCCTGAGTCTAACCCTCACCCTAAGAGCCTGAGTCTAACCCTAACCCGAAGAGCCTGAGTCTAACCCTAACCCGAAGAGCCTGAGTCTAACCCTAACCCTAAGAGCTTGAGTCTAACCCTCACCCTAAGAGCCTGAGTCTAACCCTCACCCTAAGAGCCTGAGTCTAACCCTAACCCTAAGAGCCTGAGTCTAACCCTCACCCTAAGAGCCTGAGTCTAACCCTAACCCTAAGAGCCTGAGTCTAACCCTAACCCTAAGAGCCTGAGTCTAACCCTAACCCTAAGAGCCTGAGTCTAACCCTAACCCGAAGAGCCTGAGTCTAACCCTAACCCGAAGAGCCTGAGTCTAACCCTAACCCTAAGAGCCTGAGTCTAACCCTAACCCTAAGAGCCTGAGTCTAACCCTAACCCGAAGAGCCTGAGTCTAACCCTAACCCTAAGAGCCTGAGTCTAACCCTAACCCTAAGAGCCTGAGTCTAACCCTCACCCTAAGAGCCTGAGTCTAACCCTCACCCTAAGAGCCTGAGTCTAACCCTAACCCTAAGAGCCTGAGTCTAACCCTAACCCTAAGAGCCTGAGTCTAACCCTCACCCTAAGAGCCTGAGTCTAACCCTCACCCTAAGAGCCTGAGTCTAACCCTCACCCTAAGAGCCTGAGTCTAACCCTCACCCGAAGAGCCTGAGTCTAACCCTAACCCGAAGAGCCTGAGTCTAACCCTAACCCGAAGAGCCTGAGTCTAACCCTAACCCTAAGAGCCTGAGTCTAACCCTAACCCTAAGAGCCTGAGTCTAACCCTAACCCTAAGAGCCTGAGTCTAACCCTCACCCTAAGAGCCTGAGTCTAACCCTCACCCTAAGAGCCTGAGTCTGAGGCTAAACCTAAGAGCCTGAGTCTAACCCTAACCCGAAGAGCCTGAGTCTAACCCTAACCCGAAGAGCCTGAGTGTAACCCTAACCCTAAGAGCTTGAGTCTAACCCTCACCCTAAGAGCCTGAGTCTAACCCTCACCCTAAGAGCCTGAGTCTAACCCTAACCCTAAGAGCCTGAGTCTAACCCTAACCCTAAGAGCCTGAGTCTAACCCTAACCCTAAGAGCCTGAGTCTAACCCTAACCCTAAGAGCCTGAGTCTAACCCTAACCCGAAGAGCCTGAGTCTAACCCTAACCCGAAGAGCCTGAGTCTAACCCTAACCCGAAGAGCCTGAGTCTAACCCTAACCCGAAGAGCCTGAGTCTAACCCTAACCCGAAGAACCTGAGTCTAACCCTCACCCTAAGAGCCTGAGTCTAACCCTCACCCTAAGAGCCTTAGTCTAACCCTAACCCTAAGAGCCTGAGTCTAACCCTAACCCTAAGAGCCTGAGTCTAACCCTAACCCTAAGAGCCTGAGTCTAACCCTCACCCTAAGAGCCTGAGTCTAACCCTCACCCTAAGAGCCTGAGTCTAACCCTAACCCGAAGAGCCTGAGTCTAACCCTAACCCGAAGAGCCTGAGTGTAACCCTAACCCTAAGAGCTTGAGTCTAACCCTCACCCTAAGAGCCTGAGTCTAACCCTCACCCTAAGAGCCTGAGTCTAACCCTAACCCTAAGAGCCTGAGTCTAACCCTCACCCTAAGAGCCTGAGTCTAACCCTAACCCTAAGAGCCTGAGTCTAACCCTAACCCTAAGAGCCTGAGTCTAACCCTAACCCTAAGAGCCTGAGTCTAACCCTAACCCGAAGAGCCTGAGTCTAACCCTAACCCGAAGAGCCTGAGTCTAACCCTAACCCTAAGAGCCTGAGTCTAACCCTAACCCTAAGAGCCTGAGTCTAACCCTAACCCTAAGAGCCTGAGTCTAACCCTAACCCGAAGAGCCTGAGTCTAACCCTAACCCTAAGAGCCTGAGTCTAACCCTCACCCTAAGAGCCTGAGTCTAACCCTCACCCTAAGAGCCTGAGTCTAACCCTCACCCTAAGAGCCTGAGTCTAACCCTAACCCTAAGAGCCTGAGTCTAACCCTCACCCTAAGAGCCTGAGTCTAACCCTCACCCTAAGAGCCTGAGTCTAACCCTAACCCTAAGAGCCTGAGTCTAACCCTAACCCTAAGAGCCTGAGTCTAACCCTAACCCTAAGAGCCTGAGTCTAACCCTAACCCGAAGAGCCTGAGTCTAACCCTAACCCTAAGAGCCTGAGTCTAACCCTAACCCTAAGAGCCTGAGTCTAACCCTAACCCGAAGAGCCTGA
This sequence comes from Falco punctatus, assembly GCF_963210335.1. Classification (NCBI taxonomy): domain Eukaryota; kingdom Metazoa; phylum Chordata; class Aves; order Falconiformes; family Falconidae; genus Falco; species Falco punctatus. The sequence continues at coordinate 44,401 of NW_027660141.1, read as the reverse complement.
GTCTAACCCTAACCCTAAGAGCCTGAGTCTAACCCTAACCCTAAGAGCCTGAGTCTAACCCTAACCCGAAGAGCCTGAGTCTAACCCTAACCCGAAGAGCCTGAGTCTAACCCTAACCCTAAGAGCCTGAGTCTAACCCTAACCCTAAGAGCCTGAGTCTAACCCTCACCCTAAGAGCCTGAGTCTAACCCTAACCCGAAGAGCCTGAGTCTAACCCTAACCCTAAGAGCCTGAGTCTAACCCTAACCCGAAGAGCCTGAGTCTAACCCTAACCCGAAGAGCCTGAGTGTAACCCTAACCCTAAGAGCTTGAGTCTAACCCTCACCCTAAGAGCCTGAGTCTAACCCTCACCCTAAGAGCCTGAGTCTAACCCTAACCCTAAGAGCCTGAGTCTAACCCTCACCCTAAGAGCCTGAGTCTAACCCTAACCCTAAGAGCCTGAGTCTAACCCTAACCCTAAGAGCCTGAGTCTAACCCTAACCCGAAGAGCCTGAGTCTAACCCTAACCCGAAGAGCCTGAGTCTAACCCTAACCCTAAGAGCCTGAGTCTAACCCTAACCCGAAGAGCCTGAGTCTAACCCTAACCCTAAGAGCCTGAGTCTAACCCTCACCCTAAGAGCCTGAGTCTAACCCTCACCCTAAGAGCCTGAGTCTAACCCTAACCCTAAGAGCCTGAGTCTAACCCTAACCCTAAGAGCCTGAGTCTAACCCTAACCCTAAGAGCCTGAGTCTAACCCTCACCCTAAGAGCCTGAGTCTAACCCTAACTCTAAGAGCCTGAGTCTAACCCTAACCCTAAGAGCCTGAGTCTAACCCTAACCCTAAGAGCCTGAGTCTAACCCTCACCCGAAGAGCCTGAGTCTAACCCTAACCCGAAGAGCCTGAGTCTAACCCTAACCCTAAGAGCCTGAGTCTAACCCTAACCCTAAGAGCCTGAGTCTAACCCTAACCCTAAGAGCCTGAGTCTAACCCTAACCCTAAGAGCCTGAGTCTAACCCTCACCCTAAGAGCCTGAGTCTAACCCTCACCCTAAGAGCCTGAGTCTAACCCTCACCCTAAGAGCCTGAGTCTAACCCTAACCCGAAGAGCCTGAGTCTAACCCTAACCCGAAGAGCCTGAGTGTAACCCTAACCCTAAGAGCTTGAGTCTAACCCTCACCCTAAGAGCCTGAGTCTAACCCTCACCCTAAGAGCCTGAGTCTAACCCTAACCCTAAGAGCCTGAGTCTAACCCTCACCCTAAGAGCCTGAGTCTAACCCTAACCCTAAGAGCCTGAGTCTAACCCTAACCCTAAGAGCCTGAGTCTAACCCTAACCCTAAGAGCCTGAGTCTAACCCTAACCCTAAGAGCCTGAGTCTAACCCTAACCCGAAGAGCCTGAGTCTAACCCTAACCCTAAGAGCCTGAGTCTAACCCTAACCCTAAGAGCCTGAGTCTAACCCTAACCCTAAGAGCCTGAGTCTAACCCTAACCCGAAGAGCCTGAGTCTAACCCTAACCCTAAGAGCCTGAGTCTAACCCTAACCCTAAGAGCCTGAGTCTAACCCTCACCCTAAGAGCCTGAGTCTAACCCTCACCCTAAGAGCCTGAGTCTAACCCTCACCCTAAGAGCCTGAGTCTAACCCTAACCCGAAGAGCCTGAGTCTAACCCTAACCCGAAGAGCCTGAGTGTAACCCTAACCCTAAGAGCTTGAGTCTAACCCTCACCCTAAGAGCCTGAGTCTAACCCTCACCCTAAGAGCCTGAGTCTAACCCTAACCCTAAGAGCCTGAGTCTAACCCTCACCCTAAGAGCCTGAGTCTAACCCTAACCCTAAGAGCCTGAGTCTAACCCTAACCCGAAGAGCCTGAGTCTAACCCTAACCCTAAGAGCCTGAGTCTAACCCTAACCCGAAGAGCCTGAGTCTAACCCTAACCCTAAGAGCCTGAGTCTAACCCTAACCCTAAGAGCCTGAGTCTAACCCTCACCCTAAGAGCCTGAGTCTAACCCTAACCCGAAGAGCCTGAGTCTAACCCTAACCCGAAGAACCTGAGTCTAACCCTCACCCTAAGAGCCTGAGTCTAACCCTCACCCTAAGAGCCTTAGTCTAACCCTAACCCTAAGAGCCTGAGTCTAACCCTAACCCTAAGAGCCTGAGTCTAACCCTCACCCTAAGAGCCTGAGTCTAACCCTCACCCTAAGAGCCTGAGTCTAACCCTAACCCGAAGAGCCTGAGTCTAACCCTAACCCGAAGAGCCTGAGTGTAACCCTAACCCTAAGAGCTTGAGTCTAACCCTCACCCTAAGAGCCTGAGTCTAACCCTCACCCTAAGAGCCTGAGTCTAACCCTAACCCTAAGAGCCTGAGTCTAACCCTCACCCTAAGAGCCTGAGTCTAACCCTAACCCTAAGAGCCTGAGTCTAACCCTAACCCTAAGAGCCTGAGTCTAACCCCAACCCTAAGAGCCTGAGTCTAACCCTAACCCGAAGAGCCTGAGTCTAACCCTCACCCTAAGAGCCTGAGTCTAACCCTAACCCGAAGAGCCTGAGTCTAACCCTAACCCTAAGAGCCTGAGTCTAACCCTAACCCTAAGAGCCTGAGTCTAACCCTAACCCGAAGAGCCTGAGTCTAACCCTAACCCTAAGAGCCTGAGTCTAACCCTAACCCTAAGAGCCTGAGTCTAACCCTCACCCTAAGAGCCTGAGTCTAACCCTCACCCTAAGAGCCTGAGTCTAACCCTCACCCTAAGAGCCTGAGTCTAACCCTCACCCTAAGAGCCTGAGTCGAACACTAACCCGAAGAGCCTGAGTCTAACCCTAACCCTAAGAGCCTGAGTCTAACCCTAACCCTAAGAGCCTGAGTCTAACCCTAACCCTAAGAGCCTGAGTCTAACCCTAACCCTAAGAGCCTGAGTCTAACCCTAACCCGAAGAGCCTGAGTCTAACCCTAACCCTAAGAGCCTGAGTCTAACCCTAACCCTAAGAGCCTGAGTCTAACCCTAACCCGAAGAGCCTGAGTCTAACCCTAACCCGAAGAGCCTGAGTCTAACCCTAACCCGAAGAGCCTGAGTGTAACCCTAACCCTAAGAGCTTGAGTCTAACCCTCACCCTAAGAGCCTGAGTCTAACCCTCACCCTAAGAGCCTGAGTCTAACCCTAACCCTAAGAGCCTGAGTCTAACCCTCACCCTAAGAGCCTGAGTCTAACCCTAACCCTAAGAGCCTGAGTCTAACCCTAACCCGAAGAGCCTGAGTCTAACCCTAACCCTAAGAGCCTGAGTCTAACCCTAACCCTAAGAGCCTGAGTCTAACCCTAACCCTAAGAGCCTGAGTCTAACCCTAACCCTAAGAGCCTGAGTCTAACCCTCACCCTAAGAGCCTGAGTCTAACCCTAACCCGAAGAGCCTGAGTCTAACCCTAACCCGAAGAACCTGAGTCTAACCCTCACCCTAAGAGCCTGAGTCTAACCCTCACCCTAAGAGCCTTAGTCTAACCCTAACCCTAAGAGCCTGAGTCTAACCCTAACCCTAAGAGCCTGAGTCTAACCCTAACCCTAAGAGCCTGAGTCTAACCCTCACCCTAAGAGCCTGAGTCTAACCCTCACCCTAAGAGCCTGAGTCTAACCCTAACCCGAAGAGCCTGAGTCTAACCCTAACCCGAAGAGCCTGAGTGTAACCCTAACCCTAAGAGCTTGAGTCTAACCCTCACCCTAAGAGCCTGAGTCTAACCCTCACCCTAAGAGCCTGAGTCTAACCCTAACCCTAAGAGCCTGAGTCTAACCCTCACCCTAAGAGCCTGAGTCTAACCCTAACCCTAAGAGCCTGAGTCTAACCCTAACCCTAAGAGCCTGAGTCTAACCCTAACCCTAAGAGCCTGAGTCTAACCCTCACCCGAAGAGCCTGAGTCTAACCCTAACCCGAAGAGCCTGAGTCTAACCCTAACCCGAAGAGCCTGAGTCTAACCCTCACCCTAAGAGCCTGAGTCTAACCCTAACCCTAAGAGCCTGAGTCTAACCCTAACCCGAAGAGCCTGAGTCTAACCCTCACCCTAAGAGCCTGAGTCTAACCCTAACCCTAAGAGCCTGAGTCTAACCCTAACCCTAAGAGCCTGAGTCTAACCCTCACCCTAAGAGCCTGAGTCTAACCCTAACCCTAAGAGCCTGAGTCTAACCCTAACCCTAAGAGCCTGAGTCTAACCCTAACCCTAAGAGCCTGAGTCTAACCCTAACCCTACGAGTCTAACCCTAACCCTAACCCTAACCCTAACAGTCTAACCCTAACCCTAACCCTAAGAGCCTGAGTCTAACCCTAACCCTACGAGTCTAACCCTAACCCTAACCCTAACCCTAACAGTCTAACCCTAACCCTAACCCTAACCCTAACCCTAAGAGCCTAACCCTAACCCTAACCCTAAGAGTCTAACCCTAACCCTAACCCTAACCCTAAGAGTCTAACCCTAACCCTGAGTCTAAACCTAACCCTAACCCTAACCTTTAGAGTCTAACCCTAACCCTAAGAGTCTAACCCTAACCCTAACCCTAACCCTAACAGTCTAACCCTAACCCTAAGAGTCTAACCCTAAGAGTCTAACCCTAACCCTAACTCTAACCCTAACAGTCTAACCCTAAACATAAGAGTTTAACCCTAAGAGTCTAACCCTAACCCTAACCCTAACCCTAACAGTCTAACCCTAACCCTAACCCTAACCCTAAGAGTCTAACCCTAACCCTGAGTCTAAACCTAACCCTAACCCTAACCCTAAGAGTCTAACCCTAACCCTGAGTCTAACCCTAACAGTCTAACCCTAACCCTAAGAGTCTAACCCTAAGAGTCTAACCCTAACCCTAACTCTAACCCTAACAGTCTAACCCTAAACATAAGAGTTTAACCCTAAGAGTCTAACCCTAACCCTAACCCTAACCCTAACAGTCTAACCCTAACCCTAACCCTAAGAGCCTGAGTCTAACCCTAACCCTAAGAGCCTGAGTCTAACCCTAACCCTAAGAGCCTGAGTCTAACCCTCACCCTAAGAGCCTGAGTCTAACCCTAACCCTAAGAGCCTGAGTCTAACCCTAACCCTAAGAGCCTGAGTCTAACCCTAACCCGAAGAGCCTGAGTCTAACCCTAACCCTAAGAGCCTGAGTCTAACCCTCACCCTAAGAGCCTGAGTCTAACCCTAACCCGAAGAGCCTGAGTCTAACCCTAACCCGAAGAACCTGAGTCTAACCCTCACCCTAAGAGCCTGAGTCTAACCCTCACCCTAAGAGCCTTAGTCTAACCCTAACCCTAAGAGCCTGAGTCTAACCCTAACCCTAAGAGCCTGAGTCTAACCCTAACCCTAAGAGCCTGAGTCTAACCCTCACCCTAAGAGCCTGAGTCTAACCCTCACCCTAAGAGCCTGAGTCTAACCCTAACCCGAAGAGCCTGAGTCTAACCCTAACCCGAAGAGCCTGAGTGTAACCCTAACCCTAAGAGCTTGAGTCTAACCCTCACCCTAAGAGCCTGAGTCTAACCCTCACCCTAAGAGCCTGAGTCTAACCCTAACCCTAAGAGCCTGAGTCTAACTCTCACCCTAAGAGCCTGAGTCTAACCCTAACCCTAAGAGCCTGAGTCTAACCCTAACCCTAAGAGCCTGAGTCTAACCCTAACCCTAAGAGCCTGAGTCTAACCCTCACCCGAAGAGCCTGAGTCTAACCCTAACCCGAAGAGCCTGAGTCTAACCCTAACCCGAAGAGCCTGAGTCTAACCCTCACCCTAAGAGCCTGAGTCTAACCCTAACCCTAAGAGCCTGAGTCTAACCCTAACCCGAAGAGCCTGAGTCTAACCCTCACCCTAAGAGCCTGAGTCTAACCCTAACCCTAAGAGCCTGAGTCTAACCCTAACCCGAAGAGCCTGAGTCTAACCCTCACCCTAAGAGCCTGAGTCTAACCCTAACCCTAAGAGCCTGAGTCTAACCCTAACCCTAAGAGCCTGAGTCTAACCCTAACCCTAAGAGCCTGAGTCTAACCCTAACCCTACGAGTCTAACCCTAACCCTAACCCTAACCCTAACAGTCTAACCCTAACCCTAACCCTAAGAGCCTGAGTCTAACCCTAACCCTACGAGTCTAACCCTAACCCTAACCCTAACCCTAACAGTCTAACCCTAACCCTAACCCTAACCCTAACCCTAAGAGCCTAACCCTAACCCTAACCCTAAGAGTCTAACCCTAACCCTAACCCTAACCCTAAGAGTCTAACCCTAACCCTGAGTCTAAACCTAACCCTAACCCTAACCTTTAGAGTCTAACCCTAACCCTAAGAGTCTAACCCTAACCCTAACCCTAACCCTAACAGTCTAACCCTAACCCTAAGAGTCTAACCCTAAGAGTCTAACCCTAACCCTAACTCTAACCCTAACAGTCTAACCCTAAACATAAGAGTTTAACCCTAAGAGTCTAACCCTAACCCTAACCCTAACCCTAACAGTCTAACCCTAACCCTAACCCTAACCCTAAGAGTCTAACCCTAACCCTGAGTCTAAACCTAACCCTAACCCTAACCCTAAGAGTCTAACCCTAACCCTGAGTCTAACCCTAACAGTCTAACCCTAACCCTAAGAGTCTAACCCTAAGAGTCTAACCCTAACCCTAACTCTAACCCTAACAGTCTAACCCTAAACATAAGAGTTTAACCCTAAGAGTCTAACCCTAACCCTAACCCTAACCCTAACAGTCTAACCCTAACCCTAACCCTAAGAGCCTGAGTCTAACCCTAACCCTAAGAGCCTGAGTCTAACCCTAACCCGAAGAGCCTGAGTCTAACCCTAACCCTAAGAGCCTGAGTCTAACCCTAACCCTAAGAGCCTGAGTCTAACCCTAACCCTACGAGTCTAACCCTAACCCTAACCCTAACCCTAATAGTCTAACCCTAACCCTAACCCTAACCCTAATCCTAAGAGTCTAACCCTAACCCTAACCATAACCCTAAGAGTCTAACCCTAACCCTAACCCTAACCTTAAGAGTCTAACCCTAAAACTGAGTCTAACCCTAACCCTAACCCTAACCCTAAGAGTCTAACCCTAACCCTAAGAGTCTAACCCTAACCCTAACCCTAACCCTAACAGTCTAACCCTAACCCTAAGAGTCTAACCCTAAGAGTCTAACCCTAACTCTAACCCTAACAGTCTAACCCTAAACATAAGAGTTTAACCCTAAGAGTCTAACCCTAACCCTAACCCTAACCCTAACAGTCTAATCCTAACCCTAACCCTAAGAGTCTAACCCTAACCCTAACCCTAACCCTAACCCTGACCCTAACCCTAAGAGTCTAACCCTAACCCTAACCCTAACCCTAAGAGTCTAACCCTAACCCTAAGAGTCTAACCCTAACCCTAACCCTAACCCTAAGAGTCTAACCCTAACCCTAAGAGTCTAACCCTAACCCTAACCCTAATACTAAGAGTCTAACCCTAACCCTACCCTAACCCTAAGAGTCTAACCCTAACCCTAAGAGTCTAACCCTAACCCTAACCCTAACCCTAAGAGTCTAACCCTAACCCTAAGAGTCTAACCCTAACCCTAACCCTAACCCTAACCCTAAGAGTCTAACCCTAACCCTAAGAGTCTAACCCTAAGAGTCTAACCCTAACCCTAACAGTCTAACCTTAACCCTAACCCTAACCCCGGCTGAAGTACCCAAGTATATTTCGCTAGATGGCAGCAGCGCTCCACCAACAGAGCCGGCTGCAGTACCCAAATATATTTCGCTAGATGGCAGCAGCGCTCCACCAACAGCGCCGGCTGCAGTACCCAAATATATTTCGCTAGATGGCAGCAGCGCTCCACCAAAAGGGCGGCTGCAGTACCCAATTACATTTCGCTAGATGGCAGCAGCGCTCCACCAAAAGGGCGGCTGCAGTACCCAATTACATTTCGCTAGATGGCAGCAGCGCTCCACCAACCGGGCGGCTGCAGTACCCAAATATATTTCGCTAGATGGCAGCAGCGCTCCACCAACCGGCCGGCTGAAGTACCCAAGTATATTTCGCTAGATGGCAGCAGCGCTCCACCAACAGAGCCGGCTGCAGTACCCAAATATATTTCGCTAGATGGCAGCAGCGCTCCACCAAAAGGGGCCGCCTGCAGTACCCAAATATATTTCGCTAGATGGCAGCAGCGCTCCACCAACCGGTCGGCTGCAGTACCCAAGTATATTTCGCTAGATGGCAGCAGCGCTCCACCAACCGGGCGGCTGCAGTACCCAAGTATATTTCGCTAGATGGCAGCAGCGCTCCACCAACCGGGCCGCCTGCAGTACCCAAGTATATGTCGCTAGATGGCAGCAGCGGTCCACCAACAGCGCCGGCTGCAGTACCCAATTACATTTCGCTAGATGGCAGCAGCGCTCCACCAAAAGGGCGGCTGCAGTACCCAATTACATTTCGCTAGATGGCAGCAGCGCTCCACAAAAAGGGCCGGCTGCAGTACCCAAATATATTTCGCTAGATGGCAGCAGCGCTCCACCAACAGGGCCGGTTGCAGTACCCAAGTATATTTCGCTAGATGGCAGCAGCGCTCCACCAAAAGGGCGGCTGCAGTACCCAATTACATTTCGCTAGATGGCAGCAGCGCTCCACCAAAAGGGCGGTTGCAGTACCCAATTACATTTCGCTAGATGGCAGCAGCGCTCCACCAACAGGGCCGGCTGCAGTACCCAAATATATTTCGCTAGATGGCAGCAGCGCTCCACCAACCGAGCGGCTGCAGTACCCAATTACATTTCGCTAGATGGCAGCAGCGCTCCACCAACAGCGCCGGCTGCAGTACCCAAGTATATTTCGCTAGATGGCAGCAGCGCTCCACCAAAACAGCGGCTGCAGTACCCAATTACATTTCGCTAGATGGCAGCAGCGCTCCACCAAAAGGGCAGCTGCAGTACCCAAGTATATTTCGCTAGATGGAAGCAGAGCTCCACCAACAGGGACGGCTGCAATACCCAAGTATATTTGGCTAGATGGCAGCAGCGCTCCACCAAAAGGGCGGCTGCAGTACCCAAGTATATTTCGCTAGATGGCAGCAGCGCTCCACCAAAAGGGCGGCTGCAGTACCCAAATATATAGTACTGAGTCTAACCCTAACCCTAAGAGCCTGAGTCTAACCCTAACTCTAAGAGCCTGAGTCTAACCCTAACCCTAAGAGCCTGAGTCTAACCCTCACCCTAAGAGCCTGAGTCTAACCCTCACCCTAAGAGCCTGAGTCTAACCCTAACCCGAAGAGCCTGAGTCTAACCCTCACCCTAAGAGCCTGAGTCTAACCCTAACCCTAAGAGCCTGAGTCTAACCCTAACCCTAAGAGCCTGAGTCTAACCCTCACCCTAAGAGCCTGAGTCTAACCCTAACCCTAAGAGCCTGAGTCTAACCCTAACCCTAAGAGCCTGAGTCTAACCCTCACCCTAAGAGCCTGAGTCTAACCCTAACCCTAAGAGCCTGAGTCTAACCCTAACCCTAAGAGCCTGAGTCTAACCCTAACCCTACGAGTCTAACCCTAACCCTAACCCTAACCCTAACAGTCTAACCCTAACCCTAACCCTAAGAGCCTGAGTCTAACCCTAACCCTACGAGTCTAACCCTAACCCTAACCCTAACCCTAACAGTCTAACCCTAACCCTAACCCTAACCCTAACCCTAAGAGCCTAACCCTAACCCTAACCCTAAGAGTCTAACCCTAACCCTAACCCTAACCCTAAGAGTCTAACCCTAACCCTAAGAGTCTAACCCTAACCCTAACCCTAACCCTAACCCTAAGAGTCTAACCCTAACCCTAAGAGTCTAACCCTAAGAGTCTAACCCTAACCCTAACCCTAACAGTCTAACCTTAACCCTAACCCTAACCCCGGCTGAAGTACCCAAGTATATTTCGCTAGATGGCAGCAGCGCTCCACCAACAGAGCCGGCTGCAGTACCCAAATATATTTCGCTAGATGGCAGCAGCGCTCCACCAACAGCGCCGGCTGCAGTACCCAAATATATTTCGCTAGATGGCAGCAGCGCTCCACCAAAAGGGCGGCTGCAGTACCCAATTACATTTCGCTAGATGGCAGCAGCGCTCCACCAACCGGGCGGCTGCAGTACCCAAATATATTTCGCTAGATGGCAGCAGCGCTCCACCAACCGGCCGGCTGAAGTACCCAAGTATATTTCGCTAGATGGCAGCAGCGCTCCACCAACAGAGCCGGCTGCAGTACCCAAATATATTTCGCTAGATGGCAGCAGCGCTCCACCAAAAGGGGCCGCCTGCAGTACCCAAATATATTTCGCTAGATGGCAGCAGCGCTCCACCAACCGGTCGGCTGCAGTACCCAAGTATATTTCGCTAGATGGCAGCAGCGCTCCACCAACCGGGCGGCTGCAGTACCCAAGTATATTTCGCTAGATGGCAGCAGCGCTCCACCAACCGGGCCGCCTGCAGTACCCAAGTATATGTCGCTAGATGGCAGCAGCGCTCCACCAACAGCGCCGGCTGCAGTACCCAATTACATTTCGCTAGATGGCAGCAGCGCTCCACCAAAAGGGCGGCTGCAGTACCCAATTACATTTCGCTAGATGGCAGCAGCGCTACACCAACAGGGCCGGCTGCAGTACCCAAATATATTTCGCTAGATGGCAGCAGCGCTCCACCAACAGGGCCGGTTGCAGTACCCAAGTATATTTCGCTAGATGGCAGCAGCGCTCCACCAAAAGGGCGGCTGCAGTACCCAATTACATTTCGCTAGATGGCAGCAGCGCTCCACCAGAAGGACGGCTGCAGTACCCAACTACATTTCGCTAGATGGCAGCAGCGCTCCACCAACAGGGCCGGCTGCAGTACCCAATTATATTTCGCTAGATGGCAGCAGCGCTCCACCAACCGGGCGGCCGCAGTACCCAAATATATTTCGCTAGATGGCAGCAGCGCTCCACCAACAGCGCCGGCTGCAGTACCCAAGTATATGTCGCTAGATGGCAGCAGCGCTCCACCAAAAGGGGCCGCATGCAGTACCCAAGTATATTTCGCTAGATGGCAGCAGCGCTCCACCAAAAGGGCGGCTGCAGTACCCAATTACATTTCGCTAGATGGCAGCAGCGCTCCACCAACAGCGCCGGCTGCAGTACCCCAGTATATTTCGCTAGATGGCAGCAGCGCTACACCAAAAGGGCGGTTGCAGTACCCAATTACATTTCGCTAGATGGCAGCAGCGCTCCACCAACAGGGCCGGCTGCAGTACTCAAATATATTTCGCTAGATGGCAGCAGCGCTCCACCAACCGAGCGGCTGCAGTACCCAATTACATTTCGCTAGATGGCAGCAGCGCTCCACCAACAGCGCCGGCTGCAGTACCCAAGTATATTTCGCTAGATGGCAGCAGCGCTCCACCAAAAGGGCGGCTGCAGTACCCAATTACATTTCGCTAGATGGCAGCAGCGCTCCACCAAAAGGGCGGCTGCAGTACCCAAGTATATTTCGCTAGATGGCAGCAGAGCTCCACCAACAGGGACGGCTGCAATACCCAAGTATATTTGGCTAGATGGCAGCAGCGCTCCACCAAAAGGGCGGCTGCAGTACCCAAGTATATTTCGCTAGATGGCAGCAGCGCTCCACCAAAAGGGCGGCTGCAGTACCCAAATATATAGTACTGAGTCTAACCCTAACCCTAAGAGCCTGAGTCTAACCCTAACCCTAAGAGCCTGAGTCTAACCCTCACCCTAAGAGCCTGAGTCTAACCCTAACCCGAAGAGCCTGAGTCTAACCCTAACCCGAAGAGCCTGAGTCTAACCCTCACCCTAAGAGCCTGAGTCTAACCCTAACCCTAAGAGCCTGAGTCTAACCCTAACCCTAAGAGCCTGAGTCTAACCCTCACCCTAAGAGCCTGAGTCTAACCCTAACCCTAAGAGCCTGAGTCTAACCCTAACCCTAAGAGCCTGAGTCAAACCCTCACCCTAAGAGCCTGAGTCTAACCCTAACCCTAAGAGCCTGAGTCTAACCCTAACCCTAAGAGCCTGAGTCTAACCCTAACCCTACGAGTCTAACCCTAACCCTAACCCTAACCCTAACAGTCTAACCCTAACCCTAACCCTAAGAGCCTGAGTCTAACCCTAACCCTACGAGTCTAACCCTAACCCTAACCCTAACCCTAACAGTCTAACCCTAACCCTAACCCTAACCCTAACCCTAAGAGCCTAACCCTAACCCTAACCCTAAGAGTCTAACCCTAACCCTAACCCTAACCCTAAGAGTCTAACCCTAACCCTAAGAGTCTAACCCTAACCCTAACCCTAACCCTAACCCTAAGAGTCTAACCCTAACCCTAAGAGTCTAACCCTAAGAGTCTAACCCTAACCCTAACCCTAACAGTCTAACCTTAACCCTAACCCTAACCCCGGCTGAAGTACCCAAGTATATTTCGCTAGATGGCAGCAGCGCTCCACCAACAGAGCCGGCTGCAGTACCCAAATATATTTCGCTAGATGGCAGCAGCGCTCCACCAACAGCGCCGGCTGCAGTACCCAAATATATTTCGCTAGATGGCAGCAGCGCTCCACCAAAAGGGCGGCTGCAGTACCCAATTACATTTCGCTAGATGGCAGCAGCGCTCCACCAAAAGGGCGGCTGCAGTACCCAATTACATTTCGCTAGATGGCAGCAGCGCTCCACCAACCGGGCGGCTGCAGTACCCAAATATATTTCGCTAGATGGCAGCAGCGCTCCACCAACCGGCCGGCTGAAGTACCCAAGTATATTTCGCTAGATGGCAGCAGCGCTCCACCAACAGAGCCGGCTGCAGTACCCAAATATATTTCGCTAGATGGCAGCAGCGCTCCACCAAAAGGGGCCGCCTGCAGTACCCAAATATATTTCGCTAGATGGCAGCAGCGCTCCACCAACCGGTCGGCTGCAGTACCCAAGTATATTTCGCTAGATGGCAGCAGCGCTCCACCAACCGGGCGGCTGCAGTACCCAAGTATATTTCGCTAGATGGCAGCAGCGCTCCACCAACCGGGCCGCCTGCAGTACCCAAGTATATGTCGCTAGATGGCAGCAGCGCTCCACCAACAGCGCCGGCTGCAGTACCCAATTACATTTCGCTAGATGGCAGCAGCGCTCCACCAAAAGGGCGGCTGCAGTACCCAATTACATTTCGCTAGATGGCAGCAGCGCTACACCAACAGGGCCGGCTGCAGTACCCAAATATATTTCGCTCGATGGCAGCAGCGCTCCACCAACAGGGCCGGTTGCAGTACCCAAGTATATTTCGCTAGATGGCAGCAGCGCTCCACCAAAAGGGCGGCTGCAGTACCCAATTACATTTCGCTAGATGGCAGCAGCGCTCCACCAGAAGGACGGCTGCAGTACCCAACTACATTTCGCTAGATGGCAGCAGCGCTCCACCAACAGGGCCGGCTGCAGTACCCAACTACATTTCGCTAGATGGCAGCAGCGCTCCACCAACCGGGCGGCCGCAGTACCCAAATATATTTCGCTAGATGGCAGCAGCGCTCCACCAACAGCGCCGGCTGCAGTACCCAAGTATATGTCGCTAGATGGCAGCAGCGCTCCACCAAAAGGGGCCGCATGCAGTACCCAAGTATATTTCGCTAGATGGCAGCAGCGCTCCACCAAAAGGGCGGCTGCAGTACCCAATTACATTTCGCTAGATGGCAGCAGCGCTCCACCAACAGCGCCGGCTGCAGTACCCCAGTATATTTCGCTAGATGGCAGCAGCGCTACACCAAAAGGGCGGTTGCAGTACCCAATTACATTTCGCTAGATGGCAGCAGCGCTCCACCAACAGGGCCGGCTGCAGTACCCAAATATATTTCGCTAGATGGCAGCAGCGCTCCACCAACCGAGCGGCTGCAGTACCCAATTACATTTCGCTAGATGGCAGCAGCGCTCCACCAACAGCGCCGGCTGCAGTACCCAAGTATATTTCGCTAGATGGCAGCAGCGCTCCACCAAAAGGGCGGCTGCAGTACCCAATTACATTTCGCTAGATGGCAGCAGCGCTCCACCAACAGGGACGGCTGCAATACCCAAGTATATTTGGCTAGATGGCAGCAGCGCTCCACCAAAAGGGCGGCTGCAGTACCCAAGTATATTTCGCTAGATGGCAGCAGCGCTCCACCAAAAGGGCGGCTGCAGTACCCAAATATATAGTACTGAGTCTAACCCTAACCCTAAGAGCCTGAGTCTAACCCTAACTCTAAGAGCCTGAGTCTAACCCTAACCCTAAGAGCCTGAGTCTAACCCTAACCCTACGAGTCTAACCCTAACCCTAACCCTAACCCTAACAGTCTAACCCTAACCCTAACCCTAACCCTAACCCTAACCCTAACCCTAAGTGTCTAACCCTAACCCTAACCCTAACCCTAAGAGTCTAACCCTAACCCTGAGTCTAACCCTAACCCTAAGAGTCTAACCCTAACCCTAACCCTAACCCTAAGAGTCTATACCCTAACCCTGAGTCTAACCCTAACCCTAACCCTAACCCTAAGAGTCTAACCCTAACCCTAAGAGTCTAACCCTAACCCTAACCCTAACAGTCTAACCCTAACCCTAAGAGTCTAACCCTAAGAGTCTAACCCTAACCCTAACTCTAACCCTAACAGTCTAACCCTAAACATAAGAGTTTAACCCTAAGAGTCTAACCCTAACCCTAACCCTAACCCTAACAGTCTAACCCTAACCCTAACCCTAAGAGTCTAACCCTAACCCTAACCCTAACCCTAACCCTTACCCTAACCCTAAGACTCTAACCCTAACCCTAACCCTAACCCTAAGAGTCTAACCCTAACCCTAAGAGTCTAACCCTAACCCTAACCCTAACCCTAAGAGTCTAACCCTAACCCTAAGAGTCTAACCCTAACCCTAACCCTAACCCTAACCCTAAGAGTCTAACCCTAACCCTAAGAGTCTAACCCTAAGAGTCTAACCCTAACCCTAACCCTAACAGTCTAGCCTTAACCCTAACCCTAACCCCGGCTGAAGTACCCAAGTATATTTCGCTAGATGGCAGCAGCGCTCCACCAACAGAGCCGGCTGCAGTACCCAAATATATTTCGCTAGATGGCAGCAGCGCTCCACCAAAAGGGCGGCTGCAGTACCCAAATATATTTCGCTAGATGGCAGCAGCGCTCCACCAAAAGGGCGGCTGCAGTACCCAATTACATTTCGCTAGATGGCAGCAGCGCTCCACCAACCGGGCGGCTGCAGTACCCAATTATATTTCGCTAGATGGCAGCAGCGCTCCACCAACCGGCCGGCTGAAGTACCCAAGTATATTTCGCTAGATGGCAGCAGCGCTCCACCAACAGGGCCGGCTGCAGTACCCAATTACATTTCGCTAGATGGCAGCAGCGCTCCACCAACAGGGCCGGCTGCAGTACCCAAATATATTTCGCTAGATGGCAGCAGCGCTCCACCAACCGGTCGGCTGCAGTACCCAATTACATTTCGCTAGATGGCAGCAGCGCTCCACCAAAAGGGCGGCTGCAGTACCCAAGTATATTTCGCTAGATGGCAGCAGCGCTCCACCAACCGGGCCGCCTGCAGTACCCAAGTATATGTCGCTAGATGGCAGCAGCGCTCCACCAACAGCGCCGGCTGCAGTACCCAATTACATTTCGCTAGATGGCAGCAGCGCTCCACCAAAAGGGCGGCTGCAGTACCCAATTACATTTCGCTAGATGGCAGCAGCGCTCCACCAAAAGGGCCGGCTGCAGTACCCAAATATATTTCGCTAGATGGCAGCAGCGCTTCACCAAAAGGGCGGCTGCAGTACCCAAATATATTTCGCTAGATAGCAGCAGCGCTCCACCAGAAGGACGGCTGCAGTACCCAACTACATTTCGCTAGATGGCAGCAGCGCTCCACCAACAGGGCCGGCTGCAGTACCCAATTATATTTCGCTAGATGGCAGCAGCGCTCCACCAACCGGGCGGCCGCAGTACCCAAGTATATGTCGCTAGATGGCAGCAGCGCTCCACCAAAAGGGCGGCTGCAGTACCCAATACATTTCGCTAGATGGCAGCAGCGCTCCACCAACAGCGCCGGCTGCAGTACCCAAGTATATTTCGCTAGATGGCAGCAGCGCTCCACCAAAAGGGCGGCTGCAGTACCCAAGTATATTTCGCTAGATGGCAGCAGCGCTCCACCAAAAGGGCGGCTGCAGTACGCAAATATATAGTACTGAGTCTAATCCTAACCCTAAGAGCCTGAGTCTAACCCTAACCCGAAGAGCCTGAGTCTAACCCTAACCCTAAGAGCCTGAGTCTAACCCTCACCCTAAGAGCCTGAGTCTAACCCTAACCCGAAGAGCCTGAGTCTAACCCTAACCCGAAGAGCCTGAGTCTAACCCTAACCCTAAGAGCCTGAGTCTAACCCTAACCCTAAGAGCCTGAGTCTAACCCTAACCCTAAGAGCCTGAGTCTAACCCTAACCCTAAGAGCCTGAGTCTAACCCTAACCCTAAGAGCCTGAGTCTAACCCTCACCCTAAGAGCCTGAGTCTAACCCTAACCCTAAGAGCCTGAGTCTAACCCTAACCCTAAGAGCCTGAGTCTAACCCTAACCCGAAGAGCCTGAGTCTAACCCTCACCCTAAGAGCCTGAGTCTAACCCTAACCCTAACCCTAACAGTCTAACCCTAACCCTAACCCTAAGAGCCTGAGTCTAACCCTAACCCTACGAGTCTAACCCTAACCCTAACCCTAACCCTAACAGTCTAACCCTAACCCTAACCCTAACCCTAACCCTAAGAGCCTAACCCTAACCCTAACCCTAAGAGTCTAACCCTAACCCTAAGAGTCTAACCCTAACCCTGAGTCTAAACCTAACCCTAACCCTAACCTTTAGAGTCTAAACCTAACCCTAAGAGTCTAACCCTAACCCTAACCCTAACAGTCTAACCCTAACCATAACCCTAACCCTAACCCTAAGAGCCTAACCCTAACCCTAACCCTAAGTGTCTAACCCTAACCCTAACCCTAACCCTAAGAGTCTAACCCTAACCCTGAGTCTAACCCTAACCCTAAGAGTCTAACCCTAACCCTAAGAGTCTAACCCTAACCCTAACCCTAACCCTAACAGTCTAACCCTAACCCTAAGAGTCTAACCCTAAGAGTCTAACCCTAACCCTAACTCTAACCCTAACAGTCTAACCCTAAACATAAGAGTTTAACCCTAAGAGTCTAACCCTAACCCTAACCCTAACAATCTAACCCTAACCCTAACCCTAACCCTAAGAGTCTATACCCTAACCCTGAGTCTAACCCTAACCCTAACCCTAACCCTAAGAGTCTAACCCTAACCCTAAGAGTCTAAACCTAACCCTAAACCTAACAGTCTAACCCTAACCCTAAGAGTCTAACCCTAAGAGTCTAACCCTAACCCTCACTCTAACCCTAACAGTCTAACCCTAAACATAAGAGTTTAACCCTAAGAGTCTAACCCTAACCCTAACCCTAACCCTAACAGTTTAACCCTAACCCTAACCCTAAGAGTCTAAACCTAACCCTAACCCTAACCCTAACCCTGACCCTAACCCTAAGAGTCTAACCCTAACCCTAACCCTAACCCTAAGAGTCTAACCCTAACCCTACCCTAACCCTAAGAGTCTAACCCTAACCCTAAGAGTCTAACCCTAACCCTAACCCTAACCCTAAGAGTCTAACCCTAACCCTAAGAGTCTAACCCTAACCCTAACCCTAACCCTAACCCTAACCCTAAGAGTCTAACCCTAACCCTAAGAGTCTAACCCTAAGAGTCTAACCCTAACCCTAACCCTAACAGTCTAACCTTAACCCTAACCCTAACCCCGGCTGAAGTACCCAAGTATATTTCGCTAGATGGCAGCAGCGCTCCACCAACAGAGCCGGCTGCAGTACCCAAATATATTTCGCTAGATGGCAGCAGCGCTCCACCAAAAGGGCGGCTGCAGTACCCAAATATATTTCGCTAGATGGCAGCAGCGCTCCACCAAAAGGGCGGCTGCAGTACCCAATTACATTTCGCTAGATGGCAGCAGCGCTCCACCAACCGGGCGGCTGCAGTACCCAATTATATTTCGCTAGATGGCAGCAGCGCTCCACCAACCGGCCGGCTGAAGTACCCAAGTATATTTCGCTAGATGGCAGCAGCGCTCCACCAACAGAGCCGGCTGCAGTACCCAAATATATTTCGCTAGATGGCAGCAGCGCTCCACCAAAAGGGGCCGCCTGCAGTACCCAAATATATTTCGCTAGATGGCAGCAGCGCTCCACCAACCGGTCGGCTGCAGTACCCAAGTATATTTCGCTAGATGGCAGCAGCGCTCCACCAAAAGGGCGGCTGCAGTACCCAAGTATATTTCGCTAGATGGCAGCAGCGCTCCACCAACCGGGCCGCCTGCAGTACCCAAGTATATATCGCTAGATGGCAGCAGCGCTCCACCAACAGCGCCGGCTGCAGTACCCAATTACATTTCGCTAGATGGCAGCAGCGCTCCACCAGAAGGACGGCTGCAGTACCCAACTACATTTCGCTAGATGGCAGCAGCGCTCCACCAACAGGGCCGGCTGCAGTACCCAATTATATTTCGCTAGATGGCAGCAGCGCTCCACCAACCGGGCGGCCGCAGTACCCAAATATATTTCGCTAGATGGCAGCAGCGCTCCACCAACAGCGCCGGCTGCAGTACCCAAGTATATGTCGCTAGATGGCAGCAGCGCTCCACCAAAAGGGCGGCTGCAGTACCCAATACATTTCGCTAGATGGCAGCAGCGCTCCACCAACAGGGCGGCTGCAGTACCCAATTACATTTCGCTAGATGGCAGCAGCGCTCCAGCAACAGCGCCGGCTGCAGTACCCAAGTATATTTCGCTAGATGGCAGCAGCGCTACACCAAAAGGGCGGCTGCAGTACCCAATTACATTTCGCTAGATGGCAGCAGCGTTCCACCAACAGGGCCGGCTGCAGTACCCAAATATATTTCGCTAGATGGCAGCAGCGCTCCACCAACCGGGCGGCTGCAGTACCCAATTACATTTCGCTAGATGGCAGCAGCGCTCCACCAAAAGGGCGGCTGCAGTACCCAAGTATATTTCGCTAGATGGCAGCAGAGCTCCACGAACAGGGACGGCTGCAATACCCAAGTATATTTGGCTAGATGGCAGCAGCGCTCCACCAAAAGGGCGGCTGCAGTACCCAAATGTATTTCGCTAGACGGCAGCAGCGCTCCACCAACAGGGCCGGCTGCAGTACCCAAATATATTTCGCTAGATGGCAGCAGCGCTCCACCAACAGCGCCGGCTGCAGTACCCAAGTATATTACGCTAGATGGCAGCAGCGCTCCACCAACAGCGGCGGCTGCAGTACCCAAATATATAGTACTGAGTCTAACCCTAACCCTAAGAGCCTGAGTCTAACCCTAACTCTAAGAGCCTGAGTCTAACCCTAACCCGAAGAGCCTGAGTCTAACCCTCACCCTAAGAGCCTGAGTCTAACCCTAACCCTAAGAGCCTGAGTCTAACCCTAACCCTAAGAGCCTGACTCTAACCCTAACCCGAAGAGCCTGAGTCTAACCCTCACCCTAAGAGCCTGAGTCTAACCCTAACCCTAAGAGCCTGAGTCTAACCCTAACCCTAAGAGCCTGAGTCTAACCCTAACCCTAAGAGCCTGAGTCTAACCCTCACCCTAAGAGCCTGAGTCTAACCCTAACCCTAAGAGCCTGAGTCTAACCCTAACCCTAAGAGCCTGAATCTAACCCTAACCCGAAGAGCCTGAGTCTAACCCTCACCCTAAGAGCCTGAGTCTAACCCTAACCCTAAGAGCCTGAGTCTAACCCTAACCCTAAGAGCCTGAGTCTAACCCTAACCCTAAGAGCCTGAGTCTAACCCTAACCCTAAGAGCCTGAGTCTAACCCTAACCCTAAGAGCCTGAGTCTAACCCTAACCCTACGAGTCTAACCCTAACCCTAACCCTAACCCTAAGAGTCTAACCCTAACCCTGAGTCTAACCCTAACCCTAAGAGTCTAACCCTAACCCTAAGAGTCTAACCCTAACCCTAACCCTAACCCTAACAGTCTAACCCTAACCCTAAGAGTCTAACCCTAAGAGTCTAACCCTAACCCTAACTCTAACCCTAACAGTCTAACCCTAAACATAAGAGTTTAACCCTAAGAGTCTAACCCTAACCCTAACCCTAACAATCTAACCCTAACCCTAACCCTAACCCTAAGAGTCTATACCCTAACCCTGAGTCTAACCCTAACCCTAACCCTAACCCTAAGAGTCTAACCCTAACCCTAAGAGTCTAACCCTAACCTTAAACCTAACAGTCTAACCCTAACCCTAAGAGTCTAACCCTAAGAGTCTAACCCTAACCCTCACTCTAACCCTAACAGTCTAACCCTAAACATAAGAGTTTAACCCTAAGAGTCTAACCCTAACCCTAACCCTAACAGTTTAACCCTAACCCTAACCCTAAGAGTCTAACCCTAACCCTAACCCTAACCCTAACCCTGACCCTAACCCTAAGAGTCTAACCCTAACCCTAACCCTAACCCTAAGAGTCTAACCCTAACCCTACCCTAACCCTAAGAGTCTAACCCTAACCCTAAGAGTCTAACCCTAACCCTAACCCTAACCCTAAGAGTCTAACCCTAACCCTAAGAGTCTAACCCTAACCCTAACCCTAACCCTAACCCTAACCCTAAGAGTCTAACCCTAACCCTAAGAGTCTAACCCTAAGAGTCTAACCCTAACCCTAACCCTAACAGTCTAACCTTAACCCTAACCCTAACCCCGGCTGAAGTACCCAAGTATATTTCGCTAGATGGCAGCAGCGCTCCACCAACATAGCCGGCTGCAGTACCCAATTATATTTCGCTAGATGGCAGCAGCGCTCCACCAACCGGCCGGCTGAAGTACCCAAGTATATTTCGCTAGATGGCAGCAGCGCTCCACCAACAGAGCCGGCTGCAGTACCCAAATATATTTCGCTAGATGGCAGCAGCGCTCCACCAAAAGGGGCCGCCTGCAGTACCCAAATATATTTCGCTAGATGGCAGCAGCGCTCCACCAACCGGTCGGCTGCAGTACCCAAGTATATTTCGCTAGATGGCAGCAGCGCTCCACCAAAAGGGCGGCTGCAGTACCCAAGTATATTTCGCTAGATGGCAGCAGCGCTCCACCAACCGGGCCGCCTGCAGTACCCAAGTATATGTCGCTAGATGGCAGCAGCGCTCCACCAACAGCGCCTGCTGCAGTACCCAATTACATTTCGATAGATGGCAGCAGCGCTCCACCAAAAGGGCGGCTGCAGTACCCAATTACATTTCGCTAGATGGCAGCAGCGCTCCACAAAAAGGGCCGGCTGCAGTACCCAAATATATTTCGCTAGATGGCAGCAGCGCTCCACCAACCGGGCCGCCTGCAGTACCCAAGTATATTTCGCTAGATGGCAGCAGCGCTCCACCAAAAGGGCGGCTGCAGTACCCAAATATATTTCGCTAGATGGCAGCAGCGCTCCACCAGAAGGACGGCTGCAGTACCCAACTACATTTCGCTAGATGGCAGCAGCGCTCCACCAACAGGGCCGGCTGCAGTACCCAAGTATATTTCGCTAGATGGCAGCAGCGCTCCACCAACCGGGCGGCCGCAGTACCCAAATATATTTCGCTAGATGGCAGCAGCGCTCCACCAACAGCGCCGGCTGCAGTACCCAAGTATATGTCGCTAGATGGCAGCAGCGCTCCATCAAAAGGGCGGCTGCAGTACCCAATACATTTCGCTAGATGGCAGCAGCGCTCCACCAAAAGGGCGGCTGCAGTACCCAATTACATTTCGCTAGATGGCAGCAGCGCTCCACCAACAGCGCCGGCTGCAGTACCCCAGTATATTTCGCTAGATGGCAGCAGCGCTACACCAAAAGGGCGGCTGCAGTACCCAATTACATTTCGCTAGATGGCAGCAGCGCTCCACCAACAGGGCCGGCTGCAGTACCCAAATATATTTCGCTAGATGGCAGCAGCGCTCCACCAACCGGACGGCTGCAGTACCCAATTACATTTCGCTAGATGGCAGCAGCGCTCCACCAAAAGAGCGGCTGCAGTACCCAAGTATATTTCGCTAGATGGCAGCAGAGCTCCACGAACAGGGACGGCTGCAATACCCAAGTATATTTGGCTAGATGGCAGCAGCGCTCCACCAAAAGGGCGGCTGCAGTACCCAAATGTATTTCGCTAGACGGCAGCAGCGCTCCACCAACAGGGCCGGCTGCAGTACCCAAATATATTTCGCTAGATGGCAGCAGCGCTCCACCAACAGCGCCGGCTGCAGTACCCAAGTATATTTCGCTAGATTGCAGCAGCGCTCCACCAACAGAGCCGGCTGCAGTACCCAAATATATTTCGCTAGATGGCAGCAGCGCTCCACCAAAAGGGGCCGCCTGCAGTACCCAAATATATTTCGCTAGATGGCAGCAGCGCTCCACCAACCGGTCGGCTGCAGTACCCAAGTATATTTCGCTAGATGGCAGCAGCGCTCCACCAAAAGGGCGGCTGCAGTACCCAAGTATATTTCGCTAGATGGCAGCAGCGCTCCACCAACCGGGCCGCCTGCAGTACCCAAGTATATGTCGCTAGATGGCAGCAGCGCTCCACCAACAGCGCCGGCTGCAGTACCCAATTACATTTCGCTAGATGGCAGCAGCGCTCCACCAAAAGGGCGGCTGCAGTACCCAATTACATTTCGCTAGATGGCAGCAGCGCTCCACAAAAAGGGCCGGCTGCAGTACCCAAATATATTTCGCTAGATGGCAGCAGCGCTCCACCAACGGGGCCGGTTGCAGTACCCAAGTATATTTCGCTAGATGGCAGCAGCGCTCCACCAAAAGGGCGGCTGCAGTACCCAAATATATTTCGCTAGATGGCAGCAGCGCTCCACCAGAAGGACGGCTGCAGTACCCAACTACATTTCGCTAGATGGCAGCAGCGCTCCACCAACAGGGCCGGCTGCAGTACCCAATTATATTTCGCTAGATGGCAGCAGCGCTCCACCAACCGGGCGGCCGCAGTACCCAAATATATTTCGCTAGATGGCAGCAGCGCTCCACCAGAAGGACGGCTGCAGTACCCAACTACATTTCGCTAGATGGCAGCAGCGCTCCACCAACAGGGCCGGCTGCAGTACCCAAGTATATTTCGCTAGATGGCAGCAGCGCTCCACCAACCGGGCGGCCGCAGTACCCAAATATATTTCGCTAGATGGCAGCAGCGCTCCACCAACAGCGCCGGCTGCAGTACCCAAGTATATGTCGCTAGATGGCAGCAGCGCTCCATCAAAAGGGCGGCTGCAGTACCCAATACATTTCGCTAGATGGCAGCAGCGCTCCACCAAAAGGGCGGCTGCAGTACCCAATTACATTTCGCTAGATGGCAGCAGCGCTCCACCAACAGCGCCGGCTGCAGTACCCCAGTATATTTCGCTAGATGGCAGCAGCGCTACACCAAAAGGGCGGCTGCAGTACCCAATTACATTTCGCTAGATGGCAGCAGCGCTCCACCAACAGGGCCGGCTGCAGTACCCAAATATATTTCGCTAGATGGCAGCAGCGCTCCACCAACCGGGCGGCTGCAGTACCCAATTACATTTCGCTAGATGGCAGCAGCGCTCCACCAAAAGGGCGGCTGCAGTACCCAAGTATATTTCGCTAGATGGCAGCAGAGCTCCACGAACAGGGACGGCTGCAATACCCAAGTATATTTGGCTAGATGGCAGCAGCGCTCCACCAAAAGGGCGGCTGCAGTACCCAAATGTATTTCGCTAGACGGCAGCAGCGCTCCAACAACAGGGCCGGCTGCAGTACCCAAATATATTTCGCTAGATGGCAGCAGCGCTCCACCAACAGCGCCGGCTGCAGTACCCAAGTATATTTCGCTAGATTGCAGCAGCGCTCCACCAACAGCGGCGGCTGCAGTACCCAAATATATAGTACTGAGTCTAACCCTAACCCTAAGAGCCTGAGTCTAACCCTAACTCTAAGAGCCTGAGTCTAACCCTAACCCTAAGAGCCTGAGTCTAACCCTCACCCTAAGAGCCTGAGTCTAACCCTAACCCTAAGAGCCTGAGTCTAACCCTAACCCTAAGAGCCTGAGTCTAACCCTCACCCTAAGAGCCTGAGTCGAACCCTAACCCTAAGAGCCTGAGTCTAACCCTAACCCTAAGAGCCTGAGTCTAACCCTAACCCTAAGAGCCTGAGTCTAACCCTAACCCTAAGAGCCTGAGTCTAACCCTAACCCTAAGAGCCTGAGTCTAACCCTAACCCTAAGAGCCTGAATCTAACCCTAACCCGAAGAGCCTGAGTCTAACCCTCACGCTAAGAGCCTGAGTCTAACCCTAACCCTAAGAGTCTGAGTCTAACCCTAACCCGAAGAGCCTGAGTCTAACCCTAACCCGAAGAGCCTGAGTCTAACCCTAACCCTAAGAGCCTGAGTCTAACCCTAACCCGAAGAGCCTGAGTCTAACCCTAACCCTAAGAGCCTGAGTCTAACCCTAACCCTAAGAGCCTGAGTCTAACCCTCACCCTAAGAGCCTGAGTCTAACCCTCACCCTAAGAGCCTGAGTCTAACCCTCACCCTAAGAGCCTGAGTCTAACCCTAACCCTAAGAGCCTGAGTCTAACCCTCACCCTAAGAGCCTGAGTCTAACCCTAACCCTAAGAGCCTGAGTCTAACCCTAACCCTAAGAGCCTGAGTCTAACCCTAACCCTAAGAGCCTGAGTCTAACCCTAACCCGAAGAGCCTGAGTCTAACCCTAACCCGAAGAGCCTGAGTCTAACCCTAACCCTAAGAGCCTGAGTCTAACCCTAACCCTAAGAGCCTGAGTCTAACCCTCACCCTAAGAGCCTGAGTCTAACCCTCACCCTAAGAGCCTGAGTCTAACCCTCACCCTAAGAGCCTGAGTCTAACCCTAACCCGAAGAGCCTGAGTCTAACCCTAACCCGAAGAGCCTGAGTGTAACCCTAACCCTAAGAGCTTGAGTCTAACCCTCACCCTAAGAGCCTGAGTCTAACCCTCACCCTAAGAGCCTGAGTCTAACCCTAACCCTAAGAGCCTGAGTCTAACCCTCACCCTAAGAGCCTGAGTCTAACCCTAACCCTAAGAGCCTGAGTCTAACCCTAACCCTAAGAGCCTGAGTCTAACCCTAACCCTAAGAGCCTGAGTCTAACCCTAACCCGAAGAGCCTGAGTCTAACCCTAACCCGAAGAGCCTGAGTCTAACCCTAACCCTAAGAGCCTGAGTCTAACCCTAACCCGAAGAGCCTGAGTCTAACCCTAACCCTAAGAGCCTGAGTCTAACCCTAACCCTAAGAGCCTGAGTCTAACCCTCACCCTAAGAGCCTGAGTCTAACCCTCACCCTAAGAGCCTGAGTCTAACCCTCACCCTAAGAGCCTGAGTCTAACCCTAACCCGAAGAGCCTGAGTCTAACCCTAACCCGAAGAGCCTGAGTGTAACCCTAACCCTAAGAGCTTGAGTCTAACCCTCACCCTAAGAGCCTGAGTCTAACCCTCACCCTAAGAGCCTGAGTCTAACCCTAACCCTAAGAGCCTGAGTCTAACCCTCACCCTAAGAGCCTGAGTCTAACCCTAACCCTAAGAGCCTGAGTCTAACCCTAACCCTAAGAGCCTGAGTCTAACCCTAACCCTAAGAGCCTGAGTCTAACCCTAACCCGAAGAGCCTGAGTCTAACCCTAACCCGAAGAGCCTGAGTCTAACCCTAACCCGAAGAACCTGAGTCTAACCCTCACCCTAAGAGCCTGAGTCTAACCCTCACCCTAAGAGCCTTAGTCTAACCCTAACCCTAAGAGCCTGAGTCTAACCCTAACCCTAAGAGCCTGAGTCTAACCCTAACCCTAAGAGCCTGAGTCTAACCCTCACCCTAAGAGCCTGAGTCTAACCCTCACCCTAAGAGCCTGAGTCTAACCCTCACCCTAAGAGCCTGAGTCTAACCCTAACCCGAAGAGCCTGAGTCTAACCCTAACCCGAAGAGCCTGAGTGTAACCCTAACCCTAAGAGCTTGAGTCTAACCCTAACCCTAAGAGCCTGAGTCTAACCCTCACCCTAAGAGCCTGAGTCTAACCCTAACCCTAAGAGCCTGAGTCTAACCCTAACCCGAAGAGCCTGAGTCTAACCCTAACCCGAAGAGCCTGAGTCTAACCCTAACCCGAAGAGCCTGAGTCTAACCCTAACCTGAAGAGCCTGAGTCTAACCCTAACCCTAAGAGCCTGAGTCTAACCCTCACCCTAAGAGCCTGAGTCTAACCCTCACCCTAAGAGCCTGAGTCTAACCCTAACCCGAAGAGCCTGAGTCTAACCCTAACCCGAAGAGCCTGAGTCTAACCCTAACCCGAAGAACCTGAGTCTAACCCTCACCCTAAGAGCCTGAGTCTAACCCTCACCCTAAGAGCCTTAGTCTAACCCTAACCCTAAGAGCCTGAGTCTAACCCTCACCCTAAGAGCCTGAGTCTAACCCTAACCCTAAGAGCCTGAGTCTAACCCTAACCCTAAGAGCCTGAGTCTAACCCTCACCCTAAGAGCCTGAGTCTAACCCTCACCCTAAGAGCCTGAGTCTAACCCTCACCCTAAGAGCCTGAGTCTAACCCTCACCCTAAGAGCCTGAGTCTAACCCTAACCCGAAGAGCCTGAGTGTAACCCTAACCCTAAGAGCTTGAGTCTAACCCTCACCCTAAGAGCCTGAGTCTAACCCTCACCCTAAGAGCCTGAGTCTAACCCTAACCCTAAGAGCCTGAGTCTAACCCTCACCCTAAGAGCCTGAGTCTAACCCTAACCCTAAGAGCCTGAGTCTAACCCTAACCCTAAGAGCCTGAGTCTAACCCTAACCCGAAGAGCCTGAGTCTAACCCTAACCCGAAGAGCCTGAGTCTAACCCTAACCCTAAGAGCCTGAGTCTAACCCTAACCCTAAGAGCCTGAGTCTAACCCTAACCCGAAGAGCCTGAGTCTAACCCTAACCCGAAGAGCCTGAGTCTAACCCTAACCCTAAGAGCCTGAGTCTAACCCTAACCCTAAGAGCCTGAGTCTAACCCTAACCCTAAGAGCCTGAGTCTAACCCTCACCCTAAGAGCCTGAGTCTAACCCTCACCCTAAGAGCCTGAGTCTAACCCTAACCCTAAGAGCCTGAGTCTAACCCTCACCCTAAGAGCCTGAGTCTAACCCTAACCCTAAGAGCCTGAGTCTAACCCTAACCCTAAGAGCCTGAGTCTAACCCTAACCCTAAGAGCCTGAGTCTAACCCTAACCCGAAGAGCCTGAGTCTAACCCTAACCCGAAGAGCCTGAGTCTAACCCTAACCCTAAGAGCCTGAGTCTAACCCTAACCCTAAGAGCCTGAGTCTAACCCTAACCCTAAGAGCCTGAGCCTAACCCTAACCCGAAGAGCCTGAGTCTAACCCTAACTCTAAGAGCCTGAGTCTGACCCTAACCCTAAGAGCCTGAGTCTAACCCTCACCCTAAGAGCCTGAGTCTAACCCTCACCCTAAGAGCCTGAGTCTAACCCTAACCCGAAGAGCCTGAGTCTAACCCTAACCCGAAGAGCCTGAGTGTAACCCTAACCCGAAGAGCCTGAGTCTAACCCTCACCCTAAGAGCCTGAGTCTAACCCTCACCCTAAGAGCCTGAGTCTAACCCTAACCCTAAGAGCCTGAGTCTAACCCTCACCCTAAGAGCCTGAGTCTAACCCTAACCCTAAGAGCCTGAGTCTAACCCTAACCCTAAGAGCCTGAGTCTAACCCTAACCCGAAGAGCCTGAGTCTAACCCTAACCCTAAGAGCCTGAGTCTAACCCTAACCCTAAGAGCCTGAGTCTAACCCTAACCCGAAGAGCCTGAGTCTAACCCTAACCCTAAGAGCCTGAGTCTAACCCTCACCCTAAGAGCCTGAGTCTAACCCTCACCCTAAGAGCCTGAGTCTAACCCTCACCCTAAGAGCCTGAGTCTAACCCTAACCCTAAGAGCCTGAGTCTAACCCTAACCCTAAGAGCCTGAGTCTAACCCTAACCCTAAGAGCCTGAGTCTAACCCTAACCCTAAGAGCCTGAGTCTAACCCTAACTCTAAGAGCCTGAGTCTAACCCTAACCCTAAGAGCCTGAGTCTAACCCTAACCCTAAGAGCCTGAGTCTAACCCTCACCCGAAGAGCCTGAGTCTAACCCGCACCCTAAGAGCCTGAGTCTAACCCTAACCCGAAGAGCCTGAGTCTAACCCTAACCCTAAGAGCCTGAGTCTAACCCTAACCCGAAGAGCCTGAGTCTAACCCTAACCCTAAGAGCCTGAGTCTAACCCTCACCCTAAGAGCCTGAGTCTAACCCTCACCCTAAGAGCCTGAGTCTAACCCTCACCCTAAGAGCCTGAGTCTAACCCTAACCCGAAGAGCCTGAGTCTAACCCTAACCCGAAGAGCCTGAGTGTAACCCTAACCCTAAGAGCTTGAGTCTAACCCTCACCCTAAGAGCCTGAGTCTAACCCTCACCCTAAGAGCCTGAGTCTAACCCTCACCCTAAGAGCCTGAGTCTAACCCTAACCCTAAGAGCCTGAGTCTAACCCTAACCCTAAGAGCCTGAGTCTAACCCTAACCCTAAGAGCCTGAGTCTAACCCTAACCCTAAGAGCCTGAGTCTAACCCTAACCCTAAGAGCCTGAGTCTAACCCTAACCCTAAGAGCCTGAGTCTAACCCTAACCCTAAGAGCCTGAGTCTAACCCTAACCCGAAGAGCCTGAGTCTAACCCTAACCCTAAGAGCCTGAGTCTAACCCTAACCCTAAGAGCCTGAGTCTAACCCTCACCCTAAGAGCCTGAGTCTAACCCTCACCCTAAGAGCCTGAGTCTAACCCTCACCCTAAGAGCCTGAGTCTAACCCTCACCCTAAGAGCCTGAGTCTAACCCTAACCCGAAGAGCCTGAGTCTAACCCTAACCCGAAGAGCCTGAGTGTAACCCTAACCCTAAGAGCTTGAGTCTAACCCTCACCCTAAGAGCCTGAGTCTAACCCTCACCCTAAGAGCCTGAGTCTAACCCTAACCCTAAGAGCCTGAGTCTAACCCTCACCCTAAGAGCCTGAGTCTAACCCTAACCCTAAGAGCCTGAGTCTAACCCTAACCCTAAGAGCCTGAGTCTAACCCTAACCCTAAGAGCCTGAGTCTAACCCTAACCCGAAGAGCCTGAGTCTAACCCTAACCCGAAGAGCCTGAGTCTAACCCTAACCCGAAGAGCCTGAGTCTAACCCTAACCTGAAGAGCCTGAGTCTAACCCTAACTCTAAGAGCCTGAGTCTAACCCTAACCCTAAGAGCCTGAGTCTAACCCTCACCCTAAGAGCCTGAGTCTAACCCTAACCCGAAGAGCCTGAGTCTAACCCTCACCCTAAGAGCCTGAGTCTAACCCTCACCCTAAGAGCCTTAGTCTAACCCTCACCCTAAGAGCCTGAGTCTAACCCTAACCCTAAGAGCCTGAGTCTAACCCTAACCCTAAGAGCCTGAGTCTAACCCTCACCCTAAGAGCCTGAGTCTAACCCTCACCCTAAGAGCCTGAGTCTAACCCTCACCCTAAGAGCCTGAGTCTAACCCTCACCCTAAGAGCCTGAGTCTAACCCTAACCCGAAGAGCCTGAGTGTAACCCTCACCCTAAGAGCTTGAGTCTAACCCTCACCCTAAGAGCCTGAGTCTAACCCTCACCCTAAGAGCCTGAGTCTAACCCTAACCCTAAGAGCCTGAGTCTAACCCTCACCCTAAGAGCCTGAGTCTAACCCTAACCCTAAGAGCCTGAGTCTAACCCTAACCCTAAGAGCCTGAGTCTAACCCTCACCCTAAGAGCCTGAGTCTAACCCTCACCCTAAGAGCCTGAGTCTAACCCTCACCCTAAGAGCCTGAGTCTAACCCTCACCCTAAGAGCCTGAGTCTAACCCTAACCCGAAGAGCCTGAGTGTAACCCTAACCCTAAGAGCTTGAGTCTAACCCTCACCCTAAGAGCCTGAGTCTAACCCTCACCCTAAGAGCCTGAGTCTAACCCTCACCCTAAGAGCCTGAGTCTAACCCTAACCCTAAGAGCCTGAGTCTAACCCTAACCCTAAGAGCCTGAGTCTAACCCTAACCCTAAGAGCCTGAGTCTAACCCTAACCCGAAGAGCCTGAGTCTAACCCTAACCCTAAGAGCCTGAGTCTAACCCTAACCCTAAGAGCCTGAGTCTAACCCTAACCCTAAGAGCCTGAGTCTAACCCTAACCCGAAGAGCCTGAGTCTAACCCTAACCCTAAGAGCCTGAGTCTAACCCTAACCCTAAGAGCCTGAGTCTAACCCTCACCCTAAGAGCCTGAGTCTAACCCTCACCCTAAGAGCCTGAGTCTAACCCTCACCCTAAGAGCCTGAGTCTAACCCTCACCCTAAGAGCCTGAGTCTAACCCTAACCCGAAGAGCCTGAGTCTAACCCTAACCCGAAGAGCCTGAGTGTAACCCTAACCCTAAGAGCTTGAGTCTAACCCTCACCCTAAGAGCCTGAGTCTAACCCTCACCCTAAGAGCCTGAGTCTAACCCTAACCCTAAGAGCCTGAGTCTAACCCTCACCCTAAGAGCCTGAGTCTAACCCTAACCCTAAGAGCCTGAGTCTAACCCTAACCCTAAGAGCCTGAGTCTAACCCTAACCCTAAGAGCCTGAGTCTAACCCTAACCCGAAGAGCCTGAGTCTAACCCTAACCCGAAGAGCCTGAGTCTAACCCTAACCCGAAGAGCCTGAGTCTAACCCTAACCTGAAGAGCCTGAGTCTAACCCTAACTCTAAGAGCCTGAGTCTAACCCTAACCCTAAGAGCCTGAGTCTAACCCTCACCCTAAGAGCCTGAGTCTAACCCTAACCCGAAGAGCCTGAGTCTAACCCTCACCCTAAGAGCCTGAGTCTAACCCTCACCCTAAGAGCCTTAGTCTAACCCTCACCCTAAGAGCCTGAGTCTAACCCTAACCCTAAGAGCCTGAGTCTAACCCTAACCCTAAGAGCCTGAGTCTAACCCTCACCCTAAGAGCCTGAGTCTAACCCTCACCCTAAGAGCCTGAGTCTAACCCTCACCCTAAGAGCCTGAGTCTAACCCTCACCCTAAGAGCCTGAGTCTAACCCTAACCCGAAGAGCCTGAGTGTAACCCTCACCCTAAGAGCTTGAGTCTAACCCTCACCCTAAGAGCCTGAGTCTAACCCTCACCCTAAGAGCCTGAGTCTAACCCTAACCCTAAGAGCCTGAGTCTAACCCTCACCCTAAGAGCCTGAGTCTAACCCTAACCCTAAGAGCCTGAGTCTAACCCTAACCCTAAGAGCCTGAGTCTAACCCTCACCCTAAGAGCCTGAGTCTAACCCTCACCCTAAGAGCCTGAGTCTAACCCTCACCCTAAGAGCCTGAGTCTAACCCTCACCCTAAGAGCCTGAGTCTAACCCTAACCCGAAGAGCCTGAGTCTAACCCTAACCCGAAGAGCCTGAGTGTAACCCTAACCCTAAGAGCTTGAGTCTAACCCTCACCCTAAGAGCCTGAGTCTAACCCTCACCCTAAGAGCCTGAGTCTAACCCTCACCCTAAGAGCCTGAGTCTAACCCTAACCCTAAGAGCCTGAGTCTAACCCTAACCCTAAGAGCCTGAGTCTAACCCTCACCCTAAGAGCCTGAGTCTAACCCTAACCCGAAGAGCCTGAGTCTAACCCTAACCCGAAGAGCCTGAGTCTAACCCTAACCCTAAGAGCCTGAGTCTAACCCTAACCCTAAGAGCCTGAGTCTAACCCTAACCCTAAGAGCCTGAGTCTAACCCTAACCCTAAGAGCCTGAGTCTAACCCTCACCCTAAGAGCCTGAGTCTAACCCTCACCCTAAGAGCCTGAGTCTAACCCTCACCCTAAGAGCCTGAGTCTAACCCTAACCCGAAGAGCCTGAGTCTAACCCTAACCCTAAGAGCCTGAGTGTAACCCTAACCCTAAGAGCTTGAGTCTAACCCTCACCCTAAGAGCCTGAGTCTAACCCTCACCCTAAGAGCCTGAGTCTAACCCTAACCCTAAGAGCCTGAGTCTAACCCTCACCCTAAGAGCCTGAGTCTAACCCTAACCCTAAGAGCCTGAGTCTAACCCTAACCCTAAGAGCCTGAGTCTAACCCTAACCCTAAGAGCCTGAGTCTAACCCTAACCCTAAGAGCCTGAGTCTAACCCTAACCCTAAGAGCCTGAGTCTAACCCTAACTCTAAGAGCCTGAGTCTAACCCTAACCCTAAGAGCCTGAGTCTAACCCTAACCCTAAGAGCCTGAGTCTAACCCTCACCCGAAGAGCCTGAGTCTAACCCTAACCCTAAGAGCCTGAGTCTAACCCTAACCCTAAGAGCCTGAGTCTAACCCTAACCCTAAGAGCCTGAGTCTAACCCTAACCCTAAGAGCCTGAGTCTAACCCTAACCCTAAGAGCCTGAGTCTAACCCTAACCCTAAGAGCCTGAGTCTAACCCTCACCCTAAGAGCCTGAGTCTAACCCTCACCCTAAGAGCCTGAGTCTAACCCTAACCCGAAGAGCCTGAGTCTAACCCTAACCCGAAGAGCCTGAGTGTAACCCTAACCCTAAGAGCTTGAGTCTAACCCTCACCCTAAGAGCCTGAGTCTAACCCTCACCCTAAGAGCCTGAGTCTAACCCTAACCCTAAGAGCCTGAGTCTAACCCTCACCCTAAGAGCCTGAGTCTAACCCTAACCCTAAGAGCCTGAGTCTAACCCTAACCCGAAGAGCCTGAGTCTAACCCTAACCCTAAGAGCCTGAGTCTAACCCTCACCCTAAGAGCCTGAGTCTAACCCTAACCCTAAGAGCCTGAGTCTAACCCTAACCCGAAGAGCCTGAGTCTAACCCTAACCCTAAGAGCCTGAGTCTAACCCTAACCCTAAGAGCCTGAGTCTAACCCTCACCCTAAGAGCCTGAGTCTAACCCTCACCCTAAGAGCCTGAGTCTAACCCTCACCCTAAGAGCCTGAGTCTAACCCTAACCCGAAGAGCCTGAGTCTAACCCTAACCCTAAGAGCCTGAGTGTAACCCTAACCCTAAGAGCTTGAGTCTAACCCTCACCCTAAGAGCCTGAGTCTAACCCTCACCCTAAGAGCCTGAGTCTAACCCTAACCCTAAGAGCCTGAGTCTAACCCTCACCCTAAGAGCCTGAGTCTAACCCTAACCCTAAGAGCCTGAGTCTAACCCTCACCCTAAGAGCCTGAGTCTAACCCTCACCCTAAGAGCCTGAGTCTAACCCTAACCCTAAGAGCCTGAGTCTAACCCTAACCCTAAGAGCCTGAGTCTAACCCTAACCCTAAGAGCCTGAGTCTAACCCTAACCCGAAGAGCCTGAGTCTAACCCTAACCCGAAGAGCCTGAGTCTAACCCTAACCCTAAGAGCCTGAGTCTAACCCTAACCCGAAGAGCCTGAGTCTAACCCTAACCCTAAGAGCCTGAGTCTAACCCTCACCCTAAGAGCCTGAGTCTAACCCTCACCCTAAGAGCCTGAGTCTAACCCTCACCCTAAGAGCCTGAGTCTAACCCTAACCCGAAGAGCCTGAGTCTAACCCTAACCCTAAGAGCCTGAGTGTAACCCTAACCCTAAGAGCTTGAGTCTAACCCTCACCCTAAGAGCCTGAGTCTAACCCTCACCCTAAGAGCCTGAGTCTAACCCTAACCCTAAGAGCCTGAGTCTAACCCTCACCCTAAGAGCCTGAGTCTAACCCTAACCCTAAGAGCCTGAGTCTAACCCTAACCCTAAGAGCCTGAGTCTAACCCTAACCCTAAGAGCCTGAGTCTAACCCTAACCCTAAGAGCCTGAGTCTAACCCTAACCCTAAGAGCCTGAGTCTAACCCTAACTCTAAGAGCCTGAGTCTAACCCTAACCCTAAGAGCCTGAGTCTAACCCTAACCCTAAGAGCCTGAGTCTAACCCTCACCCGAAGAGCCTGAGTCTAACCCTAACCCTAAGAGCCTGAGTCTAACCCTAACCCTAAGAGCCTGAGTCTAACCCTAACCCTAAGAGCCTGAGTCTAACCCTAACCCTAAGAGCCTGAGTCTAACCCTAACCCTAAGAGCCTGAGTCTAACCCTAACCCTAAGAGCCTGAGTCTAACCCTCACCCTAAGAGCCTGAGTCTAACCCTCACCCTAAGAGCCTGAGTCTAACCCTAACCCGAAGAGCCTGAGTCTAACCCTAACCCGAAGAGCCTGAGTGTAACCCTAACCCTAAGAGCTTGAGTCTAACCCTCACCCTAAGAGCCTGAGTCTAACCCTCACCCTAAGAGCCTGAGTCTAACCCTAACCCTAAGAGCCTGAGTCTAACCCTCACCCTAAGAGCCTGAGTCTAACCCTAACCCTAAGAGCCTGAGTCTAACCCTAACCCGAAGAGCCTGAGTCTAACCCTAACCCTAAGAGCCTGAGTCTAACCCTCACCCTAAGAGCCTGAGTCTAACCCTAACCCTAAGAGCCTGAGTCTAACCCTAACCCGAAGAGCCTGAGTCTAACCCTAACCCTAAGAGCCTGAGTCTAACCCTCACCCTAAGAGCCTGAGTCTAACCCTCACCCTAAGAGCCTGAGTCTAACCCTCACCCTAAGAGCCTGAGTCTAACCCTAACCCGAAGAGCCTGAGTCTAACCCTAACCCTAAGAGCCTGAGTGTAACCCTAACCCTAAGAGCTTGAGTCTAACCCTCACCCTAAGAGCCTGAGTCTAACCCTCACCCTAAGAGCCTGAGTCTAACCCTAACCCTAAGAGCCTGAGTCTAACCCTCACCCTAAGAGCCTGAGTCTAACCCTAACCCTAAGAGCCTGAGTCTAACCCTAACCCTAAGAGCCTGAGTCTAACCCTAACCCGAAGAGCCTGAGTCTAACCCTAACCCTAAGAGCCTGAGTCTAACCCTAACCCGAAGAGCCTGAGTCTAACCCTAACCCGAAGAGCCTGAGTCTAACCCTAACCCTAAGAGCCTGAGTCTAACCCTCACCCTAAGAGCCTGAGTCTAACCCTCACCCTAAGAGCCTGAGTCTAACCCTCACCCTAAGAGCCTGAGTCTAACCCTAACCCTAAGAGCCTGAGTCTAACCCTCACCCTAAGAGCCTGAGTCTAACCCTAACCCTAAGAGCCTGAGTCTAACCCTAACCCTAAGAGCCTGAGTCTAACCCTAACCCTAAGAGCCTGAGTCTAACCCTAACCCGAAGAGCCTGAGTCTAACCCTCACCCTAAGAGCCTGAGTCTAACCCTCACCCTAAGAGCCTGAGTCTAACCCTCACCCTAAGAGCCTGAGTCTAACCCTAACCCGAAGAGCCTGAGTCTAACCCTAACCCGAAGAGCCTGAGTGTAACCCTAACCCTAAGAGCTTGAGTCTAACCCTCACCCTAAGAGCCTGAGTCTAACCCTCACCCTAAGAGCCTGAGTCTAACCCTAACCCTAAGAGCCTGAGTCTAACCCTCACCCTAAGAGCCTGAGTCTAACCCTAACCCTAAGAGCCTGAGTCTAACCCTAACCCTAAGAGCCTGAGTCTAACCCTAACCCTAAGAGCCTGAGTCTAACCCTAACCCTAAGAGCCTGAGTCTAACCCTAACCCGAAGAGCCTGAGTCTAACCCTAACCCTAAGAGCCTGAGTCTAACCCTAACCCGAAGAGCCTGAGTCTAACCCTAACCTGAAGAGCCTGAGTCTAACCCTAACTCTAAGAGCCTGAGTCTAACCCTAACCCTAAGAGCCTGAGTCTAACCCTCACCCTAAGAGCCTGAGTCTAACCCTAACCCGAAGAGCCTGAGTCTAACCCTAACCCGAAGAGCCTGAGTCTAACCCTAACCCGAAGAACCAGAGTCTAACCCTCACCCTAAGAGCCTGAGTCTAACCCTCACCCTAAGAGCCTTAGTCTAACCCTAACCCTAAGAGCCTGAGTCTAACCCTAACCCTAAGAGCCTGAGTCTAACCCTAACCCTAAGAGCCTGAGTCTAACCCTAACCCTAAGAGCCTGAGTCTAACCCTCACCCTAAGAGCCTGAGTCTAACCCTCACCCTAAGAGCCTGAGTCTAACCCTCACCCTAAGAGCCTGAGTCTAACCCTAACCCGAAGAGCCTGAGTGTAACCCTAACCCTAAGAGCTTGAGTCTAACCCTCACCCTAAGAGCCTGAGTCTAACCCTCACCCTAAGAGCCTGAGTCTAACCCTAACCCTAAGAGCCTGGGTCTAACCCTCACCCTAAGAGCCTGAGTCTAACCCTAACCCTAAGAGCCTGAGTCTAACCCTAACCCTAAGAGCCTGAGTCTAACCCTCACCCTAAGAGCCTGAGTCTAACCCTCACCCTAAGAGCCTGAGTCTAACCCTCACCCTAAGAGCCTGAGTCTAACCCTCACCCTAAGAGCCTGAGTCTAACCCTAACCCGAAGAGCCTGAGTCTAACCCTAACCCGAAGAGCCTGAGTGTAACCCTAACCCTAAGAGCTTGAGTCTAACCCTCACCCTAAGAGCCTGAGTCTAACCCTAACCCTAAGAGCCTGAGTCTAACCCTCACCCTAAGAGCCTGAGTCTAACCCTAACCCTAAGAGCCTGAGTCTAACCCTAACCCTAAGAGCCTGAGTCTAACCCTAACCCGAAGAGCCTGAGTCTAACCCTAACCCGAAGAGCCTGAGTCTAACCCTAACCCTAAGAGCCTGAGTCTAACCCTAACCCTAAGAGCCTGAGTCTAACCCTAACCCTAAGAGCCTGAGTCTAACCCTAACCCGAAGAGCCTGAGTCTAACCCTAACCCGAAGAGCCTGAGTCTAACCCTAACCCTAAGAGCCTGAGTCTAACCCTCACCCTAAGAGCCTGAGTCTAACCCTCACCCTAAGAGCCTGAGTCTAACCCTCACCCTAAGAGCCTGAGTCTAACCCTAACCCGAAGAGCCTGAGTCTAACCCTAACCCGAAGAGCCTGAGTGTAACCCTAACCCTAAGAGCTTGAGTCTAACCCTCACCCTAAGAGCCTGAGTCTAACCCTCACCCTAAGAGCCTGAGTCTAACCCTAACCCTAAGAGCCTGAGTCTAACCCTCACCCTAAGAGCCTGAGTCTAACCCTAACCCTAAGAGCCTGAGTCTAACCCTAACCCTAAGAGCCTGAGTCTAACCCTAACCCTAAGAGCCTGAGTCTAACCCTAACCCGAAGAGCCTGAGTCTAACCCTCACCCTAAGAGCCTGAGTCTAACCCTCACCCTAAGAGCCTGAGTCTAACCCTAACCCTAAGAGCCTGAGTCTAACCCTAACCCGAAGAGCCTGAGTCTAACCCTAACCCGAAGAGCCTGAGTGTAACCCTAACCCTAAGAGCTTGAGTCTAACCCTCACCCTAAGAGCCTGAGTCTAACCCTCACCCTAAGAGCCTGAGTCTAACCCTAACCCTAAGAGCCTGAGTCTAACCCTCACCCTAAGAGCCTGAGTCTAACCCTAACCCTAAGAGCCTGAGTCTAACCCTAACCCTAAGAGCCTGAGTCTAACCCTAACCCTAAGAGCCTGAGTCTAACCCTAACCCTAAGAGCCTGAGTCTAACCCTAACCCGAAGAGCCTGAGTCTAACCCTAACCCGAAGAGCCTGAGTCTAACCCTAACCCGAAGAGCCTGAGTCTAACCCTAACCTGAAGAGCCTGAGTCTAACCCTAACTCTAAGAGCCTGAGTCTAACCCTAACCCTAAGAGCCTGAGTCTAACCCTCACCCTAAGAGCCTGAGTCTAACCCTAACCCGAAGAGCCTGAGTCTAACCCTAACCCGAAGAGCCTGAGTCTAACCCTAACCCGAAGAACCTGAGTCTAACCCTCACCCTAAGAGCCTGAGTCTAACCCTCACCCTAAGAGCCTTAGTCTAACCCTAACCCTAAGAGCCTGAGTCTAACCCTAACCCTAAGAGCCTGAGTCTAACCCTAACCCTAAGAGCCTGAGTCTAACCCTAACCCTAAGAGCCTGAGTCTAACCCTCACCCTAAGAGCCTGAGTCTAACCCTCACCCTAAGAGCCTGAGTCTAACCCTCACCCTAAGAGCCTGAGTCTAACCCTAACCCGAAGAGCCTGAGTGTAACCCTAACCCTAAGAGCTTGAGTCTAACCCTCACCCTAAGAGCCTGAGTCTAACCCTCACCCTAAGAGCCTGAGTCTAACCCTAACCCTAAGAGCCTGAGTCTAACCCTCACCCTAAGAGCCTGAGTCTAACCCTAACCCTAAGAGCCTGAGTCTAACCCTAACCCTAAGAGCCTGAGTCTAACCCTCACCCTAAGAGCCTGAGTCTAACCCTCACCCTAAGAGCCTGAGTCTAACCCTCACCCTAAGAGCCTGAGTCTAACCCTCACCCTAAGAGCCTGAGTCTAACCCTAACCCGAAGAGCCTGAGTCTAACCCTAACCCGAAGAGCCTGAGTGTAACCCTAACCCTAAGAGCTTGAGTCTAACCCTCACCCTAAGAGCCTGAGTCTAACCCTCACCCTAAGAGCCTGAGTCTAACCCTCACCCTAAGAGCCTGAGTCTAACCCTAACCCTAAGAGCCTGAGTCTAACCCTAACCCTAAGAGCCTGAGTCTAACCCTAACCCTAAGAGCCTGAGTCTAACCCTAACCCGAAGAGCCTGAGTCTAACCCTAACCCGAAGAGCCTGAGTCTAACCCTAACCCTAAGAGCCTGAGTCTAACCCTCACCCTAAGAGCCTGAGTCTAACCCTAACCCTAAGAGCCTGAGTCTAACCCTAACCCGAAGAGCCTGAGTCTAACCCTAACCCTAAGAGCCTGAGTCTAACCCTAACCCGAAGAGCCTGAGTCTAACCCTAACCCGAAGAGCCTGAGTCTAACCCTAACCCTAAGAGCCTGAGTCTAACCCTAACCCTAAGAGCCTGAGTCTAACCCTAACCCTAAGAGCCTGAGTCTAACCCTAACCCTAAGAGCCTGAGTGTAACCCTAACCCTAAGAGCTTGAGTCTAACCCTCACCCTAAGAGCCTGAGTCTAACCCTCACCCTAAGAGCCTGAGTCTAACCCTAACCCTAAGAGCCTGAGTCTAACCCTCACCCTAAGAGCCTGAGTCTAACCCTAACCCTAAGAGCCTGAGTCTAACCCTAACCCTAAGAGCCTGAGTCTAACCCTAACCCTAAGAGCCTGAGTCTAACCCTAACCCTAAGAGCCTGAGTCTAACCCTAACTCTAAGAGCCTGAGTCTAACCCTAACCCTAAGAGCCTGAGTCTAACCCTAACCCGAAGAGCCTGAGTCTAACCCTAACCCGAAAAGCCTGAGTCTAACCCTAACCTGAAGAGCCTGAGTCTAACCCTAACTCTAAGAGCCTGAGTCTAACCCTAACCCTAAGAGCCTGAGTCTAACCCTCACCCTAAGAGCCTGAGTCTAACCCTAACCCGAAGAGCCTGAGTCTAACCCTAACCCGAAGAGCCTGAGTCTAACCCTAACCCGAAGAACCTGAGTCTAACCCTCACCCTAAGAGCCTGAGTCTAACCCTCACCCTAAGAGCCTTAGTCTAACCCTAACCCTAAGAGCCTGAGTCTAACCCTAACCCTAAGAGCCTGAGTCTAACCCTAACCCTAAGAGCCTGAGTCTAACCCTAACTCTAAGAGCCTGAGTCTAACCCTAACCCTAAGAGCCTGAGTCTAACCCTAACCCTAAGAGCCTGAGTCTAACCCTCACCCGAAGAGCCTGAGTCTAACCCGCACCCTAAGAGCCTGAGTCTAACCCTAACCCTAAGAGCCTGAGTCTAACCCTAACCCTAAGAGCCTGAGTCTAACCCTAACCCTAAGAGCCTGAGTCTAACCCTAACCCTAAGAGCCTGAGTCTAACCCTAACCCTAAGAGCCTGAGTCTAACCCTCACCCTAAGAGCCTGAGTCTAACCCTCACCCTAAGAGCCTGAGTCTAACCCTCACCCTAAGAGCCTGAGTCTAACCCTAACCCTAAGAGCCTGAGTCTAACCCTAACCCTAAGAGCTTGAGTCTAACCCTCACCCTAAGAGCCTGAGTCTAACCCTCACCCTAAGAGCCTGAGTCTAACCCTAACCCTAAGAGCCTGAGTCTAACCCTCACCCTAAGAGCCTGAGTCTAACCCTAACCCTAAGAGCCTGAGTCTAACCCTAACCCTAAGAGCCTGAGTCTAACCCTAACCCTAAGAGCCTGAGTCTAACCCTAACCCGAAGAGCCTGAGTCTAACCCTAACCCGAAGAGCCTGAGTCTAACCCTAACCCTAAGAGCCTGAGTCTAACCCTAACCCTAAGAGCCTGAGTCTAACCCTAACCCTAAGAGCCTGAGTCTAACCCTAACCCGAAGAGCCTGAGTCTAACCCTAACCCGAAGAGCCTGAGTCTAACCCTCACCCTAAGAGCCTGAGTCTAACCCTCACCCTAAGAGCCTGAGTCTAACCCTCACCCTAAGAGCCTGAGTCTAACCCTAACCCGAAGAGCCTGAGTCTAACCCTAACCCTAAGAGCCTGAGTGTAACCCTAACCCTAAGAGCTTGAGTCTAACCCTCACCCTAAGAGCCTGAGTCTAACCCTCACCCTAAGAGCCTGAGTCAAACCCTAACCCTAAGAGCCTGAGTCTAACCCTAACCCTAAGAGCCTGAGTCTAACCCTAACCCGAAGAGCCTGAGTCTAACCCTAACCCTAAGAGCCTGAGTCTAACCCTAACCCTAAGAGCCTGAGTCTAACCCTAACCCGAAGAGCCTGAGTCTAACCCTAACCCTAAGAGCCTGAGTCTAACCCTAACCCTAAGAGCCTGCGTCTAACCCTCACCCTAAGAGCCTGAGTCTAACCCTCACCCTAAGAGCCTGAGTCTAACCCTCACCCTAAGAGCCTGAGTCTAACCCTAACCCGAAGAGCCTGAGTCTAACCCTAACCCGAAGAGCCTGAGTCTAACCCTAACCCTAAGAGCCTGAGTCTAACCCTAACCCTAAGAGCCTGAGTCTAACCCTCACCCTAAGAGCCTGAGTCTAACCCTCACCCTAAGAGCCTGAGTCTAACCCTCACCCTAAGAGCCTGAGTCTAACCCTAACCCGAAGAGCCTGAGTCTAACCCTAACCCGAAGAGCCTGAGTGTAACCCTAACCCTAAGAGCTTGAGTCTAACCCTCACCCTAAGAGCCTGAGTCTAACCCTCACCCTAAGAGCCTGAGTCTAACCCTAACCCTAAGAGCCTGAGTCTAACCCTCACCCTAAGAGCCTGAGTCTAACCCTCACCCTAAGAGCCTGAGTCTAACCCTAACCCGAAGAGCCTGAGTCTAACCCTAACCCTAAGAGCCTGAGTGTAACCCTAACCCTAAGAGCCTGAGTCTAACCCTCACCCTAAGAGCCTGAGTCTAACCCTCACCCTAAGAGCCTGAGTCTAACCCTAACCCTAAGAGCCTGAGTCTAACCCTCACCCTAAGAGCCTGAGTCTAACCCTAACCCTAAGAGCCTGAGTCTAACCCTAACCCTAAGAGCCTGAGTCTAACCCTAACCCTAAGAGCCTGAGTCTAACCCTAACCCTAAGAGCCTGAGTCTAACCCTAACCCTAAGAGCCTGAGTCTAACCCTAACTCTAAGAGCCTGAGTCTAACCCTAACCCTAAGAGCCTGAGTCTAACCCTAACCCTAAGAGCCTGAGTCTAACCCTCACCCGAAGAGCCTGAGTCTAACCCTAACCCTAAGAGCCTGAGTCTAACCCTAACCCTAAGAGCCTGAGTCTAACCCTAACCCTAAGAGCCTGAGTCTAACCCTAACCCTAAGAGCCTGAGTCTAACCCTAACCCTAAGAGCCTGAGTCTAACCCTCACCCTAAGAGCCTGAGTCTAACCCTCACCCTAAGAGCCTGAGTCTAACCCTAACCCGAAGAGCCTGAGTCTAACCCTAACCCGAAGAGCCTGAGTGTAACCCTAACCCTAAGAGCTTGAGTCTAACCCTCACCCTAAGAGCCTGAGTCTAACCCTCACC
Organism: Falco punctatus; assembly: GCF_963210335.1. Classification (NCBI taxonomy): domain Eukaryota; kingdom Metazoa; phylum Chordata; class Aves; order Falconiformes; family Falconidae; genus Falco; species Falco punctatus. The sequence continues at coordinate 2,512 of NW_027660141.1, read as the reverse complement.
CTAAGAGCCTGAGTCTAACCCTAACCCTAAGAGCCTGAGTCTAACCCTCACCCTAAGAGCCTGAGTCTAACCCTAACCCTAAGAGCCTGAGTCTAACCCTAACCCGAAGAGCCTGAGTCTAACCCTAACCCTAAGAGCCTGAGTCTAACCCTCACCCTAAGAGCCTGAGTCTAACCCTAACCCTAAGAGCCTGAGTCTAACCCTAACCCGAAGAGCCTGAGTCTAACCCTAACCCTAAGAGCCTGAGTCTAACCCTAACCCTAAGAGCCTGAGTCTAACCCTCACCCTAAGAGCCTGAGTCTAACCCTCACCCTAAGAGCCTGAGTCTAACCCTCACCCTAAGAGCCTGAGTCTAACCCTAACCCGAAGAGCCTGAGTCTAACCCTAACCCTAAGAGCCTGAGTGTAACCCTAACCCTAAGAGCTTGAGTCTAACCCTCACCCTAAGAGCCTGAGTCTAACCCTCACCCTAAGAGCCTGAGTCTAACCCTAACCCTAAGAGCCTGAGTCTAACCCTCACCCTAAGAGCCTGAGTCTAACCCTAACCCTAAGAGCCTGAGTCTAACCCTAACCCTAAGAGCCTGAGTCTAACCCTAACCCTAAGAGCCTGAGTCTAACCCTAACCCTAAGAGCCTGAGTCTAACCCTAACCCGAAGAGCCTGAGTCTAACCCTAACCCGAAGAGCCTGAGTCTAACCCTAACCCTAAGAGCCTGAGTCTAACCCTCACCCTAAGAGCCTGAGTCTAACCCTCACCCTAAGAGCCTGAGTCTAACCCTCACCCTAAGAGCCTGAGTCTAACCCTAACCCTAAGAGCCTGAGTCTAACCCTCACCCTAAGAGCCTGAGTCTAACCCTAACCCTAAGAGCCTGAGTCTAACCCTAACCCTAAGAGCCTGAGTCTAACCCTAACCCTAAGAGCCTGAGTCTAACCCTAACCCGAAGAGCCTGAGTCTAACCCTCACCCTAAGAGCCTGAGTCTAACCCTCACCCTAAGAGCCTGAGTCTAACCCTCACCCTAAGAGCCTGAGTCTAACCCTAACCCGAAGAGCCTGAGTCTAACCCTAACCCGAAGAGCCTGAGTGTAACCCTAACCCTAAGAGCTTGAGTCTAACCCTCACCCTAAGAGCCTGAGTCTAACCCTCACCCTAAGAGCCTGAGTCTAACCCTAACCCTAAGAGCCTGAGTCTAACCCTCACCCTAAGAGCCTGAGTCTAACCCTAACCCTAAGAGCCTGAGTCTAACCCTAACCCTAAGAGCCTGAGTCTAACCCTAACCCTAAGAGCCTGAGTCTAACCCTAACCCTAAGAGCCTGAGTCTAACCCTAACCCGAAGAGCCTGAGTCTAACCCTAACCCTAAGAGCCTGAGTCTAACCCTAACCCGAAGAGCCTGAGTCTAACCCTAACCTGAAGAGCCTGAGTCTAACCCTAACTCTAAGAGCCTGAGTCTAACCCTAACCCTAAGAGCCTGAGTCTAACCCTCACCCTAAGAGCCTGAGTCTAACCCTAACCCGAAGAGCCTGAGTCTAACCCTAACCCGAAGAGCCTGAGTCTAACCCTAACCCGAAGAACCAGAGTCTAACCCTCACCCTAAGAGCCTGAGTCTAACCCTCACCCTAAGAGCCTTAGTCTAACCCTAACCCTAAGAGCCTGAGTCTAACCCTAACCCTAAGAGCCTGAGTCTAACCCTAACCCTAAGAGCCTGAGTCTAACCCTAACCCTAAGAGCCTGAGTCTAACCCTCACCCTAAGAGCCTGAGTCTAACCCTCACCCTAAGAGCCTGAGTCTAACCCTCACCCTAAGAGCCTGAGTCTAACCCTAACCCGAAGAGCCTGAGTGTAACCCTAACCCTAAGAGCTTGAGTCTAACCCTCACCCTAAGAGCCTGAGTCTAACCCTCACCCTAAGAGCCTGAGTCTAACCCTAACCCTAAGAGCCTGGGTCTAACCCTCACCCTAAGAGCCTGAGTCTAACCCTAACCCTAAGAGCCTGAGTCTAACCCTAACCCTAAGAGCCTGAGTCTAACCCTCACCCTAAGAGCCTGAGTCTAACCCTCACCCTAAGAGCCTGAGTCTAACCCTCACCCTAAGAGCCTGAGTCTAACCCTCACCCTAAGAGCCTGAGTCTAACCCTAACCCGAAGAGCCTGAGTCTAACCCTAACCCGAAGAGCCTGAGTGTAACCCTAACCCTAAGAGCTTGAGTCTAACCCTCACCCTAAGAGCCTGAGTCTAACCCTAACCCTAAGAGCCTGAGTCTAACCCTCACCCTAAGAGCCTGAGTCTAACCCTAACCCTAAGAGCCTGAGTCTAACCCTAACCCTAAGAGCCTGAGTCTAACCCTAACCCTAAGAGCCTGAGTCTAACCCTAACCCGAAGAGCCTGAGTCTAACCCTAACCCGAAGAGCCTGAGTCTAACCCTAACCCTAAGAGCCTGAGTCTAACCCTAACCCTAAGAGCCTGAGTCTAACCCTAACCCTAAGAGCCTGAGTCTAACCCTAACCCGAAGAGCCTGAGTCT